>NC_057700.1:3319021-3339446 GCF_014466175.1 Vespula pensylvanica | reverse complement strand
TCTCTCTCTCTCTCTCTCTCTCTCTCTCTCTCTGTCTCTCTCTTTCTCTTTCTCACTCTCTCCCTCTCTCTTTCTCTTTCTGAGTATCCACCATTGTGCCAAGGTTTCTTCCTTATTTCTACAAGTTACATTCGTGTCTCTCTGAGAACATTTCTCATTCAGGATATCGGTGGTACCTTCTCAAGAATTTTATTACCCTTCATTTGAAATGTATGTTCTTTCGACGTTTATAGTGGTTTTCTTTTTTCTTCTTATCAGCCTTTTTCCTCTCTTATTATCACCACCGCAAATTTTACAATACGAGAAAGAAAAATCTTTAAATATCGTATCTGCAAAAAGAGAAAGACAGAGAGAAAGAGAAAGAAAAAGAGAGAGAAAGAGATGGTCCTTCTCCCTCCTTCGAGTTTCCTTTTGTTTGACTACTTACGAAGGATCTCGAATATTTGATCCAAGTGAGAAGGCAATGCTTCATGGTACGTGACGTTTCGATTTTCGCCGAGATTCTTTTCAATATTTTACCGACGATATCGAGAGAATAGTATCCTGCGTGAGTATCAAGAGAGTAAGAACGAAAGAAAAAGAGAAAGAGAGAGAAAGAGAGAGAGAGAGAGAAGAGAGGAAGGAAGAGAGGAAAAGAGAGGAAGGATATGCCCATATTTCACAAGGACTTTGGTTTCCATGTAATATTGAAATTATTCGCGTGCGTTGCGTATACGACGAAAGTTTTCCAATTTCTATTCTAAAGCCTTCCACTTTTATGATTACTATTCGATAAACGTATATATAAAAGAATATATATATATATATATATATATTTTATGTGTGTTTGTATATGTATTGTGTCGTGTGTATAGATACTTATATCAAAATGACTTTAAATGATGAAAATCATTCTAATCATAGTATATGCATTATCGATGCACATAATAAATTAGACGGCTGTCAAAGTGTCCACAGCAGTGATATCGTTAGGTAAATGACACGTGCTACGTCATTTACATATTCGATTCTTCGTATTAGATATGCATGCGTATTGGATAACGTTAAATAAATAACAATCTCTATTTCATACATATATCAGTCAATATGGAATATTGTGCGCGGACGCACAAAAAAGGAATAAAAAAATAAAAGAAACAAAAAATACAAAAAAAGAAAAAAAACTATTTTGTTCCAACATATTTGAAACTCCATTAGAAAATCTATCGAACTCGTGTACTCGTTTTCACAGTTAGAAAAGACTTTATCAATAATTTCGAACTATCCGTCTTTGTGCCCGATAACTTCTCTCTCTCTCTCTCTCCCTCTCTCTTTCTTAGTCCCTCTTTCTATCAAAAAGCTCAGCACAGAGAATAACCGTCAGCTAATAACTCTTCATCAAAGTCTATGATACCCTTCGACTTTCCAAATCCATCAATGCCAATACTCAGGATATTGATTCCGTGACACCTTTCCTAGAGAAAGAAAGTCTAGAGTTCATAGACCAAGAGACGTATGCATGGTTGGTTTAAAAGACATTGGATGTATCAAGCTTGTGAATTAAGAAGAGAGAAACAAAGAGAAAGAAAGAGAAAGAGAGAGAGAGGATAGGATAATACGTATTAGTTTACCTACATCTTCATTTCTTAACAATATTATTAGACTGATTACAATTCATTATTATTACAAATTTTCAACATATCAAATATTTAATCCATATCATTCAACATACCATCTTTTCTACGCATACAACTTTTTATAACAAATTACATTTTTAAAAATTCTTTTCGTTTTAAAACCGCAAAAGAAGTTTTATCCGTATCATCAAATTTCTTCCTTGCAAATAACCTTATTTTTAGTACGCATTTTAAATGAAAGTTCGGAGATATTTAAAAAACAAAACGAAGTCTTTATATTGATATAAATTTTGATATGAAATGAAAATCGAAAAGATTTTTAATACGATTACCGTTGAATCAATTTCTTTTTATTTTAGAAATGAATATATATTTATCCTGAAAATTTTCACGAGTCTTTTTATAGATAAAAATTAAAAAATAATTCAATATGATATATAAATGGTATATTAAATTTTATACTTCTTTAAATGCGACTAAAAGAATTTTTATAGAAGCGTTTTAAATAAAGTCTTCAAAGTTAAATTACGTTTAACGTCTTTAACATCTCTAATAATATCAAAAATAATTTATCTGTTACACGATCTCTCCTTCTCTTCTTCTCTCTCCCTCTCTTTCTCTCTCCCTTCTTCTTCTTCCCTCTCCCTTTTTCTTTTTTCATTACAATAAGAGAATATACATTAAGTGTGTATACGTTTCTAAGAATTCTCTTGATGAAATATGTAAACAATATCTGTTATTATCACGTAAGCCCTACTATGTTTTGATTTTTTCCGTCCTTTCGTTCCTTCTATCTTGTCTAGAGAATTATTGTAAGTCAAGTCGTAGCAGAGTGAACATCGAGCGAAAACGTAAGTTAACAATAAATCTTAGCTTTAATTTAATTCATTTTCAATTGAATTTATATCGAGTATCGCACAGTCTACAAATCTATTTCATTTTAATTAACCTTCTGTAATTCCATATACGCATAATATTAAAGTACATATTCGTATATTTCGTAATCTGTAGTTTTTAAATAACATTTCATTTTCTCGCTATAAATCGTAACCACGACGAATCCAACGATCGTTAAATTTACATGAAAGAATTATAGATGTAGTAAAAGTATGATTCTAAAAATATTGCCGTCTAAGTCGATGAATTTCATGGTTGAATAATAATAAAACCAAATCTCGTATAATCCTAACACATCGATCATCCAACGATCTTCAACACGTTATAAGAAATATAGCGAATTAATATGGCAATAAAAAATAATTGTATTAATCAATTATGAACCTAGTATTAAACCCAAATCACATGTATATATAATCTTAACACATTGATGAAAGATATAAAAACCAAATGAATCCCGTAAAAATAACTACTAATCGTCTTAAGGAACTTATTTTACATAGTAAAACTATTACATTAAAAATATTATCGTACAGATCGATAAATTTCTCGATCGAATATTAAAACCGAATCACGTGTAATTCTAACGCGTCGATGAACTACCTACGATCGCCATCGTCTTCATCTTCGTCGTCGTCGTCGTCACGAATTGTACATCGATTAAGAGAAGGAAAATGGTGGAAGAGAAACGTGGAAATGGCTTGAAACGTTCCAAGAGGAATAATTTACTCTCGCGGATAGCGTTTTGCGGCTACGGTTCGGGGAATCTCATATCCGTCTGAGACGGCTGATAACAGGCAGGACGTAGAAGACGAAGATGAGAAGCAAGAGGTGGTAGGTAAAGGAAAGGGTAGAAAGAGGAAGAGAAAGAGGGGATGGGGAAGGGTAGGGGAGGGGAAGGAGGAGAAGAAGATGTAGGAGTAGAAATAGCAAGAAGAGGAAGAGGAAAGGAAAGAGGAAGAGTAGACGTCGACGTTTGGCGCGTCGATTCCAACATTTGCAATGGCGTCGGCGTCGGCGTCGGCATCGGTGTTGGCGTCGGCGTCGGAGTCGGCTCTCTCACAAAATATTATAGCTCTGAGCGCGTGTTGCCATTTCCGTGCGCTGATTGGAAATTGTCACGGCGCGGAACTATCTCTGCGCTCCATTGCCCGTCGCGGATATTAGCCGGAAGTACGGCCATACTGGCACGCGAAACTTTTTGATTGCGTTTCGTAAGCGGCTTCAAAATCGAGGACACAGACTTTACACAAAGCGTGCATGCGTGCGTGCATGCGTGCATGCATGCGCGAAACTTTCCTCGTCGGCTATCAAAATCTGTCTGTTCGTCATATAAATCCTTATTATTATTTGTATCGTGCTATTATTACAGGGATTTTAAATATGACGTAGATAGAAAAATGTTCGCTCGATTTCTTTTCTCTCTCTCTCTCTTTTTTTTTTTTTTTCGTACGTATCAATCCGGGTATTAGTGTTTTATTTGATTGAAATATTTTTTATATTTAATAATTGATTAATTCTATTTTTACTCCTGTAGTCAATTTTTATGTTATTGTTCATTGCTTTATTTTATTATAATTTTCGTATATTTCGATTATTTTAATTAGTCCAAATTGTTATTGTTCTTAATTTTGCATTGTTTCTTCGTTTTGTTTTTTCTCTTTTTATCTCTCTCTCTCTCTCTCTCTATATATATATATATATATATATATATATATATATCTGTCTCTCTTCTTCTCTAGCAAGGGTTTCATTTTCTGCGCCTTCGACAGCTGAAACAGTTTATGCAACAAACGAGCTCGTTTTGAGTTGAAGTTCGAAATAGCTCCTGTTTCGTTCCGTAGTCGAGTTCGTTATTAAACGTTTCCGATGGATCAGCATCGTGAATTTCCAATGAAAAAGTAGTAGACGCTGCTCGTTAACTCTTCTCCTCTTATTTTATCGGTATACGCAGTTCTACTGAATTCTATTCAGATTTTTCATGTAATACGATCTTATAGTTGAAAATACGCAAAAAATGTTAATTAATAGGACAGAAAATTAACAATGTTTTATATATTGTTTTCGATCTTTTTTTCTTGTTTTTTCTTTTTTTTCTTTTGATAAACGTACTTATGAAAAACTCGTACTTTATTATAATAATCCAATAAGGAATGCTAAGACTTCTTTGTTATATTCACGAATAAAAAGAGGCAATTATTTCTGTAACAACTTCGTAAAATATATTGTTTGATTTCGATACCAATTACAATCTTTAATAATAACACTAAATAACGAATAACAATTAACAATATCTACAAGAAAAAATTAACAATAATAATAAACAAATGGCAACGGACTAATCGATCAACGAAAAGAATTGTCAACAATTTTTAATTCTCATGCATCATATTTGAAATTTCGAATAATAAAAAAAAAAGAAGAAAAAGAAAAAACAAAAAGAAAGAAAAAAAAAACAAAGAAAAAAATTAGAAAAAAGAGAGAATACATTTCACGGCTTTTAATTATGAATATCAAACGTTGGGATAAAAAATGAGATAATGGATTGCAAGTAATAGACAAACAAGATCGTATATGTGAGAACCTTTCTAAACCACCGCAAATAATTGCAATTTCAAGGATGCACTTTAATCACGAATATTGAAAGTAAGACTTGAGAGAGAGAGAGAGATTTCTGTGAGCATTGGTAATTAGCTAATGGAGCGAGATTAAGCTGGACGACCCGTGAGGTAGGATGACAAGAATGTTTTTTTTAAACGATTCGAATTCATTTGGAGCGAACGATCGAGAACGACAACGATGACGACGACGATGACGACGACGACTACGACGAAGACGACGACGACGACGAAGACGACGGTCTATTAGAAATAGGGAAAGAATTTTTCGAAGAAATACATGAAAACGTAAATGTTTATTGGCGTTCATTGAGACGAAACTACGATCACTTTGGAATACGAAGTTACGATCACGTTTACGAGAAGAAAAAAGTGAGAGAGAGAGAGAGAGAGGAAGAGATAGAAAGAAAGAAAGAGAGAAGAGAACATTCGAGCAACGAAAGAACGAACGGAAGAACGAAAGGTTTATAGTAACTTTAATCCGACAGAAGAATGTTGATTTTTCGATCAGCTTTAATAGGGTCGAGCCACCTCAGCTATTTGAATACCCACGTTCCCCATAAAACTTTCAGATGACTCCCAATATCTCGAACGAACAGGCTCTGAATATATACAAGGAGAAAATAGTTCGGAGCAACTTGGTTCCTTTTCTCTTCCAACGTCTTCTAACCGAACGTTCTCCCACAGAACCACGCGACCCACTTTTGCTAGGAGAGCTTAAGAACGTTTGCGTTTGCACGGCTTGCCACCGGGTATTGCTGTAATCTCGAAACGCTAAGAGAAGGAGTTTTCGACGTACCGATTTGCAAAGAATAACAGGAAAAGCACAGGTAGTGTTCGTATATAAGAATGATGGTAGTATTAGTGCTAGTTGTAATGTTAGCAGTAGTAGTAATAGTAATAGTAGTAATGGTAGTAGTAGTAAGAGTAAGAGTAGTAGTAGTAATATCAATGGAAGTAGCACGAGCAGACTCATGGAATAAACTAGCTTTCTACGTGCGAAAGAAATACATTGTAGACGTGTGCGCTGCGCGTGCTTCAAATGTAAAAGGGTCGAGAAGAACTTTTCTTTCTCTGTTTCTTTCTCTCTCTCTCTCTCTCTCTCTCTCTCTCTCTCTCTCTCTCTCTCTCTCTCTCTCTTCACCTCACTAACTGTGAAAAAAAAAGAAAAAGAAAAAAGAAAAGAAGGAACAGACAAATGAGAACAAAAATAATCGCTCATTGTTCTACAGGACAACAATGCGAGCCACTTGACACGCTGCACTGGACCGAATCGTGCCAACTGCTTTCTAGCCAGCCGGGAAGACATTTGATGATTTCCAATCGACGGATCAACCATTATTCTCTTCCATACTCAGGTACACTCGTGTTACCAACCTATCATAGACCGTACACACGTTGAACAACTTCGCGCTCTCTCCCTCTGTCTCTATCTCTGTCTCTCTTACTCTCGTACTTTCTTCCCAAAAAGCGTATAGTCTTTGGACCTATAATCGAACTGCTTCGCGAGTCAGGTTTCTGCGGAGTAACTTGAGAGAAGTTCACCCTTTCTTCGAAATTGACGCTCCAATCAACAGCTTGCTTCGCTTGTTTGAACTAAAACTTGAGAACCGCGATCGAAACGAACGTGAATAACTCGCTTGCATCTCTCTCTCTCTCTCTCTCTCTCTCTCTCTCTCTCTCTCTCTCTCTTTCTTTCTCCCACACACACATATTCGATCTTACGAAGAAACGACTTCTTATCGAATCCAAAATAGATTTATTTAGCTAATATCTAACCTTCTTAATCAAATAAGATCATTAATTGATATAGACATTAGTCGATTAAATTAAAGATAAGAATTGTTTCTTTAGAAATTACTTTATCGTGAACTTGATTTGAAATGAATATTTATTTGAAATGAACGAGTATTTATAACTTTAATATACGAATAAAAAAACGAATACGAGCACTTTTATTAATTGAATTTAATATCAAAATTTTGCTAGTACATCTCATTCGTTTAAATCACATACACAGTTATTACCCATCGTCAATCTTTCTTAATGTCCATACTAATTAAATGAATTTCAATGAATCATTGACCGACACATACATTCTCGTATATCTCCATACAAATATAATCATTTTCTCTTACTTATATCAAAATTCTTCAAATCTAGATTCGTATAAAAAAAAAAAAGAAAAGAAATAAAAAAAACTCGTCTGGAAATTGATCGATATAATTGGTCCATAGAATCATTAACTAAAAAAAAAAGGAAAGAAAAAGTGGAATAAAAAAGTGTGATACAAAAATTCTGAAAGCTTCTCTTTAAAAAAAAAAAATAAATAAATAATAAGAATAAAAAGAAAAGAAACAAAAAGAAGAGAAAAAGAGTAAGAGAAAGAGAAAGACAAAGATAGACAAAAAAAAAGGAAAAAATGAACGATTTTTCGATATTTTAATAAATATACGAACGTATTCATCGAAAATGTTTAATTTTACGACGACGAGGGCTCGTTCTATAGAATAGGGGGATAGAATCGCAAGAGCCCAGAGGGGGTATTTTGTCGTTTGATCCTCTACGATCCGTCGAGTAGTTCCGCTCCAAATAGCGCAGGGAGGAACGAACGAGGAGAATGTTCGGTCTAAAGGGATCGATCGCTGTGAAGCGTGCTAATTATCACTGACGCGATGCTTATCTACGGTATGCAACAAAGAACGTTCACTTTTGAGAGCAGTTATGCATTACACGCGATTATGGAAAACATATTAGGCGTGTCAGATTCCTTCTCTCTTTCTCCCTCTCTCTATCCCTTTCTTACACGTACACATATACATAAATACGCAATCATTTCATTTTAATTCCTTTAGAAAACATATAGATATATACGTGTATTTATAAAATAGAATAGAATTAGATTTAGATTTCTATTCTCTTTGTCTCTCTCTCTCTCTCTCTCTCTCTCTCTCTCTCTCTCTCTCTCTCTTTCTCTCACGGATATATAAACACGCAATCATCTCATTTTAATTTCTCCAAAAAACCTACCCTTATATATCTTTACAATTAGAAGAGTAGAACAGTCGAAAGTTTCAAACTCGAAACGGAAAAGTTAAATTCGAGTTAATATAAATAATAACGATAACAATAACAATAACAACAGTAATAATAAGAATAATAAGAATAATAATGATGATGATGATGATGACGACGATGATAATAATAATAAGAACGATCACGCAAGTATCGAGAAATAAATAGGTATATTTCCTTGCGGCACGTTGTACCGTACATCAGATCACGCGATCGAGCATGAAAGACGTACGAAATAAAGAATAAGAAAAGTAGGCTAGGAAAGTATGGCGATACGATACGATATGATACGAAACGAAACGAAACGAAACGAAAATCCTTTTGGTGGAGATACGCAAAAGTGTTCTTCTTACGATCCATAGAGAAGTCGAGTCGAGTCGAGTCGAGTTGAGTCGAGTCGAGTCGAGTTGACTCGAGACGAGTCGAGTTGAGTCGAGTCTCTTACAACTACCTGTAGTAACTCTGTACGACCTAGAAACGACCTAGAACGTGAACCCCGTTTGCGGTTAACTGGGGCAAACATTTTCCACCTCCGTAAATATGCACTGAACATTGCATCGGCCTAAGTACCGAACTACGCTGGTCTGCTTTTCACTGACATTTCTTTGATATACTCTTTCGCTCTCTCTCTCTCTCTCTCTCTCTCTCTCTCTATTTCTCTCTATCTATCTATCTATCTATCTATCTATCTATCTATCTATCTCTTTATTTCTATCTCTTTATCTCTTTCTTTTTCTTTCTCTTTCTCTCGACATTGATATTTTTTCATATCTATTTTTTGTTTGAAGAGATATATATGTGTGTGTGTGTGTGTATATATATATATATATATATATATATATATATATATGCAATATGTACACGAGTCTTCTCGTATATACGATTAAATCACAAAAAAACATTGAATGTTTCGTATTAAGTTTATCATACTTATCGAGGATATTTATATCATCCGAATCAACAATCGTCGTGAATCTAACATGAATTCGTTGAAAGTTTGTACATTTATACGTGTATTTTATATTTATAACGATATATCTATCTTTTGTTGTTTTTAAAAATCAATACGATAGTATTTAGATCGTCAAATTTGTTATTTAGTGATACTGATAATAATTCGAATATAATTTTGTAAATTAATTATTGATCGTCAGAATACGATTTATTTATTTTGTTTTTAATGTATATAAATACGTGTAAGTGTAATGTACATAAATACGTAGAGTGTAAGCACTCTCGACGAGAGTAGAGAAACGATAGAAATAATATCAAAAATATAATTAATCGATTTTATTCATTATTCATTCGTCTTATTTTTAATTAATAATTTCATTCTAAATCTTCAATCTAATTTCTAGTTCCTATTTAAATCGTTCGGTATCTTTTCAAGATATTGCGTTGATGCGTTTGCTCGTTTTTATTTGATTTTATTTTAATTGTTTCTTTCTCTCTTTTTTTTCCCTTTTTATCCTTTTTTCTTTTCCCTCATTTTTTTTTTTTTTTTTACTAAATTTATCCTTTCTGGTTCTCGAGACTGAAGATTTAAGAGAACCACCACGTAATGGGAACTTATTCGTAGCTCATTACCTACTAATGAACTCGTATTGTCGAGGTTCATCCATCGAGGGGTTGGTGATTACCGTTTCGATTGGGTACCGAAGAATCGGCAAACGCTCGGTTCGAAAATCCTACGTATCAGGGATTTCCCTTCGTACCTTCGAACGAATTTCGGCTTCGATTCGGTCGCTCGAAAGAGAGAATGGAGAAAGATCGATCGAACGAGAATGGTCGAGTATCTATTCGAGAAAGTGATTGGCGAACCTGGGACATTGCCCTATACTAATTCAACAAAATACATACAAATTGATATGTAAAAAAAAAATGTATAATTTATTTATATGTATATATAACATTGTTTTCACGTTCATGATTAGTATAAAGACTTATTGTTAATCATTAACGATGATATTTACATATTTGTTAACCATTGGAAAAATTCAAAGGATAAAAGTTTATTATTTATTTTTATATCTTTTATTTTTAATTTTTAATTTTTTTTCTTTTTTATTTTTTGAGAATCGTAATGAATCATCGAATTTATCCGAACTTTTATCTTCGAAATAAATAAAACATAGGTTTCTATATCGAATATACGTCAATAATATTTTGATATAGTAATCCAAAAAAAGTCTAGTTGTACGAGTTTCGTTTAATACAATAATACTATTTCAAAAGATATAGGTAATTCTTTTGTAATACTATTTTTAGGAAGATTTATGTTTATATTTTTTTTTACGTTTATATTTGAAGATTTTAAAAATCGTTGTTACATTAAAATCTCAATATTTCTAGTAACTTGTTTTAAGATCGATCGACTAAGATGATATTTTAGAGAAGTTGATTTCAAAGAGAAAAAAAGAAAAATAAGAAAATTCAAATCATTTGGTGTTATTCATTTTAATAAAAAATTAATTCTTTATTAAAATGAATAATGTTTAATTTTTTATTAATTAAAAATTAAGAATTTATTAATTATGAACACAACTTCATACCATGGAAAAAATGTATTCAATTAAAAGAAAAATATCAAAACTGCATATATATTGCATATATATATATACATATTGAATGATACTTTGAGCATATATATACACAGATATACATTAATATATACAAGACCATCGATCAGTAACATGACTTTGACCATAGCTATTTCCATAACTTTATCATCCTATGTATTCCTTCATTCGCCATATTACAAATCATGCCAACCTATTATCCTAAACTTGCACGCTTTATCTGCGTCCTTAGAAATATATTTCTTCTCTTCTCTCGCATCGTCACGGTTCGAAGGATTCGTAGGATGAGTCGGCACATTATCCGTAATCGTCGTCGATAAGTATTCGCCAGGCTGTTCCACGTTATCCTCTAGCTCTTAATCGTGAAAACGTTTCTTATTGATTTAACAGCGTGGACGATTAAGCATAAGAAAGATATTTTCTCGTGATAATAACGTGATTTTCAACGAATGTCCGAAGAGGAAGAAGCTTAGACGAAGACAACGACGAACACCACATGAATTTTCTTTTTTTTATCTTTCTCTTTCTCTCTCTTTCTCTCTCAAGAGAGAAGGAAGGATAAGAAAAAAAAAGAAGAAATAAAAAAGAATATACGATAAGCTCTTTTATTTTATCTGACCATATCTCACTGTTAATAAATATCTCCATATCTACCCTTCCAAAAGGTGGAAAAGAGAATCGAGAGAAAGAGAGTGACGGTTCTGAATGTCCTTGAAATTGACACGATAACCAGGAGCTTTAGTTCTATGGATGTCATCCTTGTCCTTCGTCGTCCGATAACGAGCAATCTTAACCCCAACTCGACTCGATTGCACACGACTACTACTATAGTAGAAGGAAGAGATCCGACCAAGCGTAGGTAGTAGTTTGCACGGCAGGAGGGTTTCTTAGCTCCTCATGCCGCACCCAGATAACATAAATGCCTCGACGAATGAGACTTGGGTCGAGCACGAGGTATCCGATAAATTAGAGAAAATGTGACGGTCACTGATAGAAAGAGGGAGAGAGATAGAGACTTGTCCAGTTCTTTTCTCATGAATTGAACGTCTACTTTTTTTCCCCTTTAACGTCATTACTAACTCTCCCTCTTTCTCTTTCTCCCTCTCTCTCTCTCTCTCTCTTTCTCTCTCTCTTTTTCTATAATTAAAAAAAATAATAACATCTATTCCAATATACATGTCGAAATTATTTTACATTCATATTTGAAGATTTTAAAAATCGTTTTTACGAATATCCTCCTTCGCATTATTTTCCTATCAATAATACAAATTACATCGTGTTAAAGTAACAAGGTGAAATAATAAAAATAGTCAAGTAAAAAATATTAAAATAGTAGGAAAGAACGATAAAGCTGATAAAATCGTTATGAAATTGTTTTCCAATGTGTTATCGCTTTAACGCGAGCAATTATGTAAAGTATAGGTGTTTTCGTAGTGTCAAATTTCGATATGTAAGTAGTGCCAGAGAAGTAAGTACCAGATCGACACTGATACACGTGAATTTCTTTTCTTTTTTTTTTTTTCGGAAGCTATTTGCGAAAGAAAGTAAGAGGTGGGATAACGAAAAAGAATAAAAAAAAGAAGGGAAACAAAAAGAAAGAAAAGGATCGTAATAGTAATAGTAGTAGTAGTAGTAGTAGTAGTATGGAAAAAGAATACGGAACAGAAGAATCATGATCTACACAGGCGAACGCGCGAGAAGGACCGAAATTTGTTGAGGGTCATTACCATAATAGCATAAAGGTAGCGACGTCGTCGGCATTCAACGGGCAAAAATGTGTTTTCCAAGAATTTAATATTTCAAGAGAAATTATACTTTTAAATGTAAGAATATATATATGTGTGTGTGTGTGTGTGTGTATCTATATAGACAAGGAGAGATCGGAGGTTGCACGAATCAGTGATGCAAATTCATTTTAAACGATACCTACTCCCTCGCGAAAATGTAAATTGATTTCGTGCCACTGCAGCTTTTCGATTCGAAGTCTATCGATCTCTCTTTTCGGTAACGTTCATCTATCCTCCTCGATCCTCGCCACAATGTTTTATTCTATTTTTTTCTCTTTTTCTCTTTTCTTTCTTTCTTCTTTCTTTTTTTTTTCAAAGTCAAACTACACTACTATCATCGTACACTAAGATTCTCACGACACGCGTTATAATGGAAATTCCTTTGAAATCTGAGCAACGATCTCAGTGATCGAAGAAGGATATCGCGGGAATATTAGAGAAATAGTAGTAGAATGAAACTTAATCGAGATATCGATAGAAATAAAAATAAATCTTGTATACATAAACAAAAAAAAAAAAAAAAAAAAAAGGAAAGAAGAGAAAGAAAGAAAAAGTGCAAGTTTCCCCGACGTATTTCAATGGAAATTCGTTTGGAATCCAGGCAACAATCTCGACGTATTAAAATATCAGCGATATTAAGAAACGAGATCAAAACCGGATCAAAGTACCGATAGGAATGAAGATGTTATGTACATAAAAAGAAGAAAAAAAGAAAAGAAAAGGAAAGGAAAAAAATTATACAAATTCCGTCGACGTGCCATAATAGAAATTCGTTTCTCGATGGAAACAACAATTTCAACAAATGAAGGAAATTCGTTTGTGATCCAAACGACAATTTCAATCTCTGAATGAAAATATCGGAAATATTAAGAAATAGAATAAAACTGGATGAGAAAGTATCGGTAAACATTCTAATGTATGAAGAAGAAAGAACAAAAAAAAAAAAGAGGAAAAGAAAAAGTGCAAGCTCGCTGGTTTCGTTTAATACTTCGGAACGAAGGTAATCCGACAACGGTAAATGATCATCTCGTCTCCAAGAGACGAGAGAGAAGAAAGGAAAAAAGTGCAGGAGCAATCGCCATAAAGCGTCAATGACAAATGCGACGCCTTATCTATTGCATTAGCCCGCTCGTATATCAAATAGAACGATTCCCGATAGGAGAGAAAGAAAGAAAAAGTTGGAGAGAAAAAAGGGCAGAGAGAGAGAGAGAGAGAGAGAGAGAGAGAGAGAGAGAGAGAGAGAAAGGGAAAGGGTAGATACACATACGGACACATATATGATATGTATATATATGTATATATACAGGTATTTTATCTGAAACTCATAAGATAAACTTTAGCCGAAGGTGGAAAGTGTAACTCTTGCAATAGAAAAGGATAAACGTTCGAAGAGACGACTCATTTTTTCGCGTTTTCCAATAAGAGAACAAAAATCTTGAAAGTTCATTCGAAAGAAAAATTCGAATAAAAATAATATATATATGTATATATTCCTTCGATAGTGATATTTTTTAAAATGGTTTTCAAATAATCAGCTGATGGATTTTTCAATAAGAGAAAAGTAAGATCATATAAAAAATATAAAAGTTTATACGGATATATGGAATATTGGACAAATTTAAAAAGTATATATAACAAAGTATTAAGTAATTATTAATCTAATAATACAGATATATTTATCAAGGATATATAAAATATAATATTAAAAATGTATTTAAAATTTATATTGAATACTAATCAATAATAATATTAATAATATATCTAATGATATTTGAATAAATAATTAAAAAATGATAAATAATAATGAAAATAATACCATTAGTGAAACAACGATAATACAATGATAATAGTAACGTTAATGTATATTTAAGGTTGGGTGAGATGAAACGTAATCAATAAAAAAAAAAAGGAAAAAAAATAAGAAAAAATAGATTAATATTCAATGATCGGAAATACGATCTTATATTCAATGAGCGATTTATCGAATGATCACACTTTGTTTTAAATCGTAAATCGTCGCTCTGGTAACACGTCGTGTTTTCAGATCGGTCCTTTTCGGATTCTTGCTTCCTGCCATTACTGCAAGAAATGAATTCCAGGGGCGTTCGTTTATCAGGGACAGATGTGGAACACCCCGGAAACATTCCTCCGCGATTTTGTACGATGAATATTCATTCGTTCTAAGCACAGCTGTATCTGCCCCACCTGTCTGGCACCGTGGTTAGAATCAATTAGAATGATACATGATTCGCGTGCGATGCTCCCATTATGAATGGTTGTTCTGCACGTTGTCGGAAGACAACCCACGGATTATAAATTTATCGAGTTATCGCGCTTACAGAAAAATTATACTCATTTTCCATCACCCAAGCATTTTCGTTGCCAATGGTACATACGAAAGAAATTTCAAAAAACCATTCTGATAAACACCATGTTGAGACTATTGGATTAAATTATGGATTATTAAGGATTAATTGGTATGAACGAAAAGAAAGAAGATATTTTCAAGATGAAATTTTTCATATAGTATATAACGAAAGAATATCTTTTTATAGCATTATAGTAATATTTTGAAATTAGGAAAATATTTTTTCTTACTTTCTTTTGCAAAAAATAATTAAATATCAATTTGTAACGAGTTGTATGAGTTATCATCTTATATACGTATACACGTATGATTTTCTTTAGATGTATAGGATCTTTTTTAATCATACGTATGTAAAGTGAATCGGTATGATTGAAAACCTTTCAATTGATAACGAAAATATTTTGTGAAGAAATTAGTAATATGAAATATTTCGAGATAAGGAAAATATTTTATCTTTCTTCATTTAATCCCAAAAAATTAGATAACAATTTCTTCAAAATTATATGAATAACCTCATGTGTATGTGTATGTATACACGTGATATGATAAAATTTAAATTTGAAACACAGTTAAATCCATCTTAAATAGTACTCGCATCTGCGATGAAAGGAAAAACGGAGATAAGGCACAGGTGTGCGCATAAATTTTACGTTACCTCACTGTCCGATTTTCTCTCTCTCTCTCTCTCTCTCTCTTTCTCTCTCTCTCTCAATTTCTCTCTTCTTAGTATTTCTTTATCGCACATTAAAAAAGAATAAAATTTTTCTATCGATCTCAGCTGTTCGGCCGATGAAAAAATAATAAATATATAATAAAAAAAAAAATAAATAAATATCAAAGCCAAATGTACTTTATTAGCCGAGAGAAGATTACTTTTCGGAAAATAAAGCGAGTTATTTGACCGTAAGAAATCTCCCATAGAAGTTCATAGAAGTTCTCTCGGACGATGCGAACGACGGGATTGAGAAAAAGTTTTCACGCTTCGATCAACGTATTATATCCGTTGGACAGAGAGACATGAGGATTTATTTTTAATTGAGAAAAAAGAATTATTCTCTCTTTCTCTTTCTCTCTCTCTCTCTCTCTCTCTCTCTCTCTTTTTTTCTTTTTAAACTATTTCCGATTTAATTGGCGACACGCCAATAACGTTAGAATCAAGACAAATATCGCATCGTTCGATATCGATACGATACCATCGTAATGTCCGTTACGACTTTAACCATGATTTATCTATTTTTAGTTAGGTCTATTGCGTATAGTCCAGATCTATAACGATATATCGGATGATCGATATTTAATTAGAGTGGATCGAAAGATATTATTTTTCTTTGATTTTAGATAAACGAAATCTATATCTCGACTCTTTATCGCCGTTTATAAAAATCTACAAATTAATATTAAATTTCAAATACTTTTTGAGCTTTCGTATCACGATCGAAAACGAAACTTTCATTTCAGTTGGATTTATCCGATATGACGAATCGCACGTTTACGGTCGCCCATTGAATTTTAAACCCGTACAATTTATTTCGTTTTGTTCTAATTACATTGAAAATCTCATATAGAGTCATTCTAATTAATATATATTTTTTTTTTCATTAATTTATACCTTCTTTAAAATTATCTATTTCAATTTGATTCAAGAGTAATATTCGATGCGATCAATGTATTTAATTTAAATAAGATTGAGAATCACTCTTTTCTGTTTCTCTCTTTTTTTTTTTTTTTTTTTAACAAATTACTTAGATTTAAAGTATTCATTATTTATAAAAAAGAAGAAAAGAAAAAGAACAATCATAGTGACAAGAGAAAAATAACATCATTGGCTTACTATTTGAATCTTGATAGATATTCATTGGTCTGTCACGTCTTCACTACATGCAAACATTACTGTCACAAAATGACAATTCGCTGTAGGATCAGCTCGGAGTGATAAGTATGACTGATGGAAAGAGAAATTTAACAGCATGGAGAGGAAACTCTCACTACAGGGTGTCTCATTTTAAACGATTCAGAACAACGAATTCATTAATTTATTTTTTTCTTCTTTTTTTTTTCTTAATTTAATTATTCACTTAATTTCTATTGATAAATTTTTGAAATGGTAATCATTCGAAACGAAGTGCGTATCAGACAATCATAAATAACATTATATTGCTATTACGCCATATCTCGATGAATCATCGATAAAAAGATAAACTGCAGATGCTGGTTGAATTCGTACTGATATTGTTTACGACGTTTCTTTTAAGCTCAAAATATCGATTTCCATTAAAAAAAAAAAAAAAAAAAAAAAAATTATTGCGACTTGCGTATCTTGACAACAACGTTCTCTGTAAAATAACTTAGCAAGTTTTATTCGACACATTTGTTTATAAAATTTAAAGGATCGAAGATATTTGACGATATCGTTTAAAATGAGACACCCTGTATATATGTTGCATTTATGGTCGCAGGTATACATACGTATACATATATGTATCGACTCTAAAGGTATCGACCACCTTTCTATCGCATAGGATATAATATGTAATATATTGTAAGAACACTGTTTGATACATCCTCTCAATACTTAGAAATTTTTCAGGATCAGACCAACATACATCAGAGAAACCTTTGTATTATATATCTAAGTTTACTCGAAACTCGAATTTAAATCCGAGTATTTGAATATACGAACTTTTATATGAGAATTTAAATAAACGACTTATTCGGATCTTCTACCTCGATGAAACTAAAAATGTTAAAACATATAAATATTAATTACGATTTTGTCTTTTTTATCACTGTTGTAGATATACAGAAATGCATATATGTAAGAAAAATCCACAAGCAAAGCTTTGTTTCGAGTGTGTATGATCGTTCGTCTTTTGTATCATCATTCACACACACACACACGTGTCTCTTTGGCCTTTATGAATACCTATTCAATTTGCAAATCAACAGAGTATTTTGAATATCCGAATCTAAATGAAACATTCGAGTATACCTATCTGGATACACGGATACTCGAATCTAAATTAAACAAGTATCCGAATATCCGGATAATCCGATATAAATTTCTTGAATATACATACAAGTATTGGAATACTCAAGACTCAGATATTCGTAAAATGTAACAAGATGAGAGAATGAAACGTTAAGGAAAAAAAGAGCAACAATTTATAGAATTATGAATATTGATCATTAGCCATTATTTTCTTGATCAGTTTTTTCTTATCAATTTTACCAATCGATCCTTTTAATAACGAGTGTTGAACATTTATTAGTACCAAGTGCTTATCGATGCCCTACTTCTAAGAAAAAGTGAGAAATCTTTTAAAAAAGGCATTCGCTTGATTTTTTTTCTCTTTTCAGTACTCCAGACTGTTGATTAGTCTCGAAACTCTATCTTGAACTAGGCCGAGTGCTGATCGGTTCTATGTTAGCATTGTTCTATGTACATATATATATATATATTCAGGTATATTATTGAAACTGTCATCTTATCGTATAACGAAATTGAGATACGAGACGAAATTTTCAATAAATCGATTTAATTAATTAATTAAATACAATTGTATTAATTAAAATAATATTAGGATAACAAATATAATGTCTTAATATTTTATGTATAACTAAATCTATTCACAAAATTTGATCACAATACGTATACATATATATGTATGTACATATTCTTATCTAGATCTATTTATCAATTTTTCTCCAGACAAAATAATCGAGTTTTAATCAAATCGATATCGTTATAAGACCTCAGATTAATTCAGTCTACTTTATATTCTTTTTTATTCAATTTCAAACAAATACTAAGGTTATATTAAGCCGATCATTTGGGTATTTAATCCGACCTTGTCTCCCAATCGTCAAAAATAATTAAAATATTTTCTAGATTCCAATTTTGTCCGGTACATATTCCTTTATATACGTTTTCGAATAAATATTAATTGTAAGTTTATATTGAATCGATATCCCAGATATTCGATACGAGAACACCTAGTATCTAACTTCGACTGGCAACGATCAACTTTTCACGATTCCCATACGAACGGTATTAATACTCTGACAAAAGTTTATTTTCGTTGGGCGCGGATGATTTGTATTTTTCTCACGCTCGCACTAGAAGGAATAACTAGAACGAATGACGAACAATGAGAACGAAGCGTTTCCATGATGAGTTTTCGACGAGCTACCGAGCAACGATAGCATTTTTGAAAAAGCATCGCCAAACGTGAGTACGCGCGAACGCACCAGCCGTTAATTCGTGACCAACGGAATTAGCCGTGGCCGCGTGGGTATCGTGAAAATCGTGGAAATCCGTGCCCCGTCGTACATCCTCGATGCGTTGCGATAATAAAGTCCATTACACATTCATGCCTGTCTCCCAACCCCCTACCTACCCCTTTTCACATTCCGTACTAGCTACGCAGCAACCATCCAGAGGCAGCAACACCATCGGGATATATACATCTTTCTCTCTCTCTCTTTCTATCTCACTCTCTCTCTCTCTCTCTCTCTCTCTCTCTCTCTCTCTCTCTCTCTCTCTCTCTCTCTCTCTCTGTCTGTCTCTCTTTCTATCTCTTTCTCCCTTTCTCTTTCTCTCTCTTTCTCTGTCTATATCTCTCTCTGTCTCTTTCTCTTTCTGTCACTCCTATCTTTCTCTCTCTCTCTCTCTCTCTCTCTGTCTGTCTGTCTATCTGTCTCTGTCTCTCTCTTACTCGTTCCATTGCTACCGCGTGCTTTTTGTTAGCCCAGCATTCGGCCGGTGGTAATCAGTTTAATTGTAATTGGAAATCGGCCAAATGAACTGTAATCCAAGAGATCGAATGCATTCGCCATAATTTAAACTACACCTCTCCCTTCCACTCTTTCTCTTCATTTCCATCTATATGTTGGTATATACGTATAATATATACCTATATTATATATATTATATGTATACTCGTAACTGTACGAATACACACATACATACGCACCCACACATATCTACATGTACATATTGATAATTAGGTAGGAAGTTTACTTTTACAATACTATTTTTTCAGACTTTTTATTCGATATATGCAGCGGTGAATATTAAGAGTGGCTTAGGTCGTAGAATTTTATTTGTTTTGAAATATTATACTTTTTTTTCTTTTATACAGTATTGATCGATGTAATTAAAAATAAGTAGATAAATAATAACCAGCAATTATGAAAGTAGCACAGATAAAAAATTTGGAAAAATTAGATTTATTAATTTATCAATTATCATGAATATATGCATCCCTTTTTGTTTATTTTAGATATATACAGAAACTTTATTTATAAAAGTCGTATGATACGGAGGAGACTATATTATGGCAATAATAATTTTATTGTACATTAGAGATATGTAACACATGGAAATCGATTGAGATTTTTTAACTGGATGCTTATGTCTCTGATAACATTTTTTATTAATTATTTATTAATTTATATAATTTTATGAATCAGTTACAATCTGGAT
>NC_057700.1:3313927-3318921 GCF_014466175.1 Vespula pensylvanica | reverse complement strand
GTAACTATTATGAAATCATTTGAATTCTTATTATAACTATATAAATTTTATTTTATTTATTTAAAATAATGAATAGAAGATCTATTAATAATCGTCGTGCGAAATTAAACGATGAAAAATTCGAAAGATTTTCTTTTCGTAGTAAGGACTTTACACTTACTCTGCAGTTTGCGCTTATATTATTATTATATGTAAACAGAATAATAAGCCAGATAAGTTAAGAAATTATCACTTTCTAATTATTACTAATTATTTGTTATAAACAATCACGAATCCTAAGACATAGTTTCCTCATATCTAAAAAGAACTACGATATTCAAGATAAAGGAAATTATTTTTAACTCTACTCTGTATACATTCATATTTATTTTATGTATAATAATATATTATTTAATAGTACAATTCTTTAAAAATGTTTCTATGAATTGATATCATATTATACAAGAACGTGTTAGATTTTCGTTGATATATCTTTACCTAGATTTATCGATTTATGTTTTCTATAAAATATATCTAGAAGTTTTGTCGTGACTCGACACGAATAAATTGTTTCCATGGTAAATATTAAACAAAAAAGAAAAGAATTCCATGAATCTCACAGATCAAATCGTAACATTTTGGATTGTCAATGCGAGTCATAGTGTGTTCGTAAAATATAGTAAAAGCTGTTGGGATGTATCCCTTGAAAATGGTTGAAATCACGCACATAACTCGATATTCTCCGAATTCGAACTACGTATGTATTGTATTGTACAATCTATACTCACATTCGTTTATCGAGGAGTCGAAAATAGCCATGTGGATTGATAGAAACGGAGAGACATCATACAATATCAAGATATCGGGTATTACTTTGCGGACTTCAAGCCAGTATTCGATATTTAGACGAAATTCTATCTTATCTCGAATTTTCTTAGTATATGTACAATGTACAATGTACACACACGTATATCGTAGACTTTCTTTTATATATGTAAGCGATATCCTATTTGAGATCATCAAATTTCTTTTTAAGAAGAATGTCATTCTGTATTACTTTAATATAGTTTCTATATATGATATTACTTGTATAATATAACACACACACATATATATATAAATCTTTAAAATTGAAAAGTCAAAAAAAATGAATTAAAAATATATATTCATATCATTAAATCAATCAAGATCGATATAGACTCCTTCTAAATTTAGAAAAAAATATTTATAATTTCTCTAAAATTAATCAGAAAATTTAAAATCCATTAAATATTAGATAGTAAATAAAATTATTATTTAATACATCGTCGTTAGGAAGAAAAAAAATCTCGATCGATATGATCAACAAAGTCGACGTCTTGATCATAAGATACCTATATTTATCACGCGTGATTAGGATGCACGTGTGACGCGATAATTAAATCTCGAAAGCATCGAAGGTCGAGGCAAGTCAACCCAACCCAACCCAACCCAACCCAAGCCAACCCAACCCAGCCCAACCCAGCCCAAGCCAAGCCAAGCCAAGCCAAGCCAAGCCAAGCCAAGCCAAGCCAAGCCAAGCCGTCGCGTCGGTTAGTGGTGTATCCTTTATTGTCGCACGTTAGCTAGAATATTGAACAACAACGGCAATCTATCCGATCGAATATCCAACGAGTACCAACGTTCCTTCGTCGGTGTATTTCGCGATCAAAAGCTGCGCACGCAGGATCTTCCTGGATAACGGCATTAATTGAATCGCTATCGGACGTGCCGCCGTGGTCTCGCGTTATTCTATTACCGAAGCAGATATTATCTTCCGTGGTTTATAGTCAACTCTCTGCCTCCACTAACCCTCTTCGATATTCCCTTTCACCTTCTTCTTCTCCTCCTAATCTTCTCTATGACCCCTTATTCGCCATACAATTCAAAATTCACGAAGACCTCGACATTACCGTTTTATCAGTTTAACGATTTGGAGCTCGTTCAACCCGATCGATTTTATATACATATATATATATATACATATATAGATAATCCTTTTTTATGTCGATACGTCAACCCTTTTTGCTCTTACACCAACACGATGTATATATATCTCATCCCTATGTTCCCTAATTTTTTTTATCTTCTTTTTTCTTTCCCTATCTTCACGAACCTTCCATTTTGTATAAACACATCTGCATAATCCTTCAAATGATAAAGTAAATTTGTTATCTATCTTATTATAATTATAAGACTCTAATTATAAGATTTAATTTAATCTCAGGCATTAAGGCCAAGCAACATGACGAAACAAATTTTGCGAAAATAATTCTATCTTTATTTATAACACTTACGTTTGTACTATACAAATTAAAGGGATAAAATTACTCTCATATTTCGTTGACCAATGCACAAACATAACACCCTTGGAGCTTCATTGGACTTTCTCTTAAGGATCGTTTATTAGCATTATTTAGCATATACATATTTTCCCTTGAGAATTCGTTGTTGCTTCGTTAAGGTATAAACCATTGTTATCTGTTACAAACACGGACAGGTCGATTCCCGAAAGTAACAAATCTAACATATTATTTATTAGATAATTAAATTATAATTCATGATATTATATTTTTGATTTTGATATTATATTATTTTACTTTTGAGGAATCATTTGATCAATGACTGAAATGTATCTGCTGGTAGTTTAAAAATAAGAAAAGGAATAAAAAACATACGCGAAAGAAAAAATTGAAAAGAGAAAAAAAAGTGAGAACAAGCTCTTCGTCCTGTTCATAGTACAATAACGCAACAATGTTAATATCGTCCAATATAATAAGAGAGTAATAAAACAGTGTCAGTATTGATAATGGTGAAATATAAAATTATCCAAATTTTAGACGATTTTATAATATCCTAATTCGAAGAATAAACACAATAGATAGGTTTATATATACTTTATATTGATTTTCGTGTATTCCCTTTGTCTTAACCTTGTCATAGCTAGATATTATTTCGACATAAATAAATAATCGCGATTACCTCATACAAAAAAGATACATATGAAATTATTTATAAACATTATAAATAATACATTCGAAACGAACGATCAGGACATATTCACCTTCCTTTCTTCTCCTTGTATTTTGTATACAATAACTTCTTCTTTTCATTATCCCTACTACCTTGTTTTTCAAACGTCCTTCGACTAGTTCGTCGTAAGTAATTCGTCTTGAAACAGTTCGTCGTAACAGTTCGTCGGTAATAGTCGAGTTAGAAGCACATCCATGAAAGCAGAATATCTTAATCGATCATACTCTTCATATACGTAAGTATTATATATTTATAATCGAACATAGACATAATTAAACGTTAAAAAATTATCAAATAGAAACGAACGTATGTTAAAAGATATTTTTCTATCTTTCTCTTTCGTCGAGGCTCTTATACGCGTAAACTATGCTATACTATATATACATATACATACAGTAGATACTTCCCTTAGATACATATGTACATCGCACACATGTTTATACGTAGAGCTCGCTGTTATGAAAATTCATGATAGGAGATAGTAGAAGGAGGATCAAAGCCGTAATAATTTGATCATACCCTACCTTATCTCTTACCTAGAAGGCTTTTATCTGAAAATGCAAGCACAAACACTATCACCGATAGTCACCGTTAGTATGTAAGCTTGGTTAACATATATCTCATATATTTCGCTCCTCGTTCGACGTTCATTCGTGTGCGCATTCCGAATGCCGAGTCTGAATCGCAAACGATCCAATAATTTCTGTATTACTGGCGCATTGTGCAAATTGGTAATGAACCGAGCGACGCGTCCAGGCTCGTGAATCAATTTGCAAAAGTACCATATATCCTTTCGATCTTCGTACTCGACCGACCGACGACGAGCCACCATTGCCGTTCAAATATTGATCTTTCGCACGCGCGTAATACTTGGTACGAGTGACGTGTGAGCTAAAAATAAAAAGAAAAAGAAAGAAAAACTAATAAGATAAAAGAGAGAGAGAGAGAGAGAGAGAGAGAGAGAGGGTGGAAAAAGGGAAAATAAAATTTCAGGAAAGTGAAAAAAGAAGGAAGAGAAAGAAAAAAAGAAAAGAGCGTTGTTACATTCATTCCAGTCACGATAATATCGCCATCGAAGTGCTTACGAAGCAACTAGAAGAGAGCTGCCGCTTGCCATTTATATAAAATATCGTATGTTACGTTCGTGCCCATAATACAGTATTATCGTATAAATGTATGTAAGTACGTTATCATCAAGGACAATATCAATCGCAGAACGCAGACGTTTATCGGTATTAATATTACTTGTATATCTATTTTATCAATAACAAAGTTTGATTATTTTCTTTTTGTATCTTGTCATTGGATCTCTCGCATTGTTTGTTTCTCATTATTATTTATTTTATCGATATTTATTTTATCGACAGATATTTGTTTTACTTAAATGAACTCGTACAAGTAAATGAGGTATATATAAATAGAGAAAGAAAGAGAAATAGAGAAATACGAATTATTTATTTTAGCTAGGTTATTACGTCTCTGATAATATCACGATTTGAAACCGTTAATCTTTGTAGTATACTTCCGAGCGATGGGAATGTGGTTTCATTACAAATAACAGTATAACCTTATTGAACATTGGCAAGTATAAACTGTTCGATGAAAACGTTAATTAAACTGGAATGTTATATGTGTGACGAACACATGTAAGAGAATTTAATTCTTCATTAATCGTTATATTACCTTGTCGCAGTCATAACGAATTCACTGTATAAAGGATCAAACGATATGGGAGATGAAAGCAGGTCGTTTTTGAATCAACGATTCTTGATAGGAGCTATTTAACGAGAATTTTCGGACTAAACTAACTGTTTAGATTAAACTAACTGTTCTTTGCAAATAGATTATTAATCATTAATAAATATATAAAATCTATACAACATGTAGATATATTCGCGATTTTCTATATACAAAAAATTGAATGATTGTATATACATATGTACGTGAGAACGAGTGTTATACAT
>NC_057700.1:3286427-3311427 GCF_014466175.1 Vespula pensylvanica | reverse complement strand
TAACATTCAAAATTAAATATGTTATAATCCTTTAGATCCAAAAAGGCGTATATCTACGTGCAAAAGGATTTTAATAAATATTCAAAATGGTCAAAGTTGTTGGAATGGTTCGAATAAATGGAAAAAAAAAAAAACGATATGTATCGTATTGCTCGTTCTTTTTTTTTTCTACTAATTGTAAACGATTGAAATGACTCTTTTTTTTTCATTTTGTCGAAAAAAAATAGAGCTTTTAGGGGGAAAAAGGAAATATATACAACAAACGTAATTATTTAATAACGATTTTTGTTTTGAACAAATTGTACGTCGTGTATTTAAAACTTTGAAAAAATTTTTTAAATCTAAACAAATTATAACACGTTTCTTGAGCTTTTCTTTTTTAGCATATTTCTTATAACGTATTAATACTTTGTAAAAAAAGTATGGTGGACGTTTAAATATGAGCTCGTATACGCACACATACACACATACATACAATTAAGTATCACATTAGACAAAAATAAATATAATAACATTGATTGGTTAATTATAATCAACCTAGGAATATAATTCTAATGTTCTAAATAAATTAAAAAAATAAAAAAATACAGAATACAGCTGTCCAATTTTTTAATAATCTTTATGTTATAACTAATTCATTTCTTTTTAGTCACGAGTAGAAATTAAAGAAATTAAATTTTTTGTTTTTTTATAATAAATCCTCACATCTCTTATAAATATTCGTTTCAAATGCATACATATAATCCATATTTCTATAACCTACGTAACTTAAAATATAACAAAAATTCATATGGCATAGTGAATATCCAGAAAATACTGTATAATCACGTACGTTACACTTTTATTTTTACGAGAAAAAAAAACTAGACTTCCCACTATTGAAATTGAAAACAAAAATCATTTCGATCGAATGTACCATTTGAAAGATACAATTTGTAAAAGTTTTTCTCGTTTTTTTTTTTTTTTTCGAATATTCGAACGTTCGTAACTTCGGTCATTTTTTTAATATTTAGAAAAATCCATTCACGTACATTCATTGGAATTAAATATAGCATATATATATATATATATATATATATATATATATATATATCATATTTGTGATTTAATATAAAGACAAAAAGATTGCTTCGAAGAGGAGATTGATTCCATGTATAGGGAAAATGACCATTGAAAATTCAATCGTACGTTTCATGAATAAATTAAGAACTTTCCTGAGATATTCGAGACTAGGAGGTAACTATTGAACAATTTAGAAATCTCAAATGAGAAGTACCTACACTTTGAGAAGTTGAAGGAGTTGTTAGATGCACCTGGTACATACTGCATCCGTTTCTTGGAGCAACGTGGGCAGCGGAAACGGAAGTCGAATCTCGTTAAACGAACTCGTCCGACTCGCGTCGTACAATTGTGTTTCTCTCTCTCTCTCTTTCTCTCTTTCTCTATCTCTATCTCTCTCACTCTATACTCTCCATAGTCTCAAATCTCAAAAGAGAAAATACAGATGATATTGCGATTGCTAGGGAGTCCCAAAAGCACGAGTGTTTCGAAAATCATTGCTTTTACTTTAGTCAATTTTTTGATGATAAAAAGAAGAAACGAGAGACGCGTAACGTGAATGTGAATTTTCAAAGGGCAATCAGCTGTTTCATTTTCTATACGTATACGATACTTTGAGGAGTGATATTTGTTTGTTTATAAAACGATACACAATTACAAAGCAAATCGACATGCCAATGGTTTCATAGTTCTTCTCTTTCTCTCTCTCTCTCTCTCTCTTTCTCTCTCTTTCTTTCTCTTTCTCTTTTGACTTTGTATCTTTCCACTACTATCAAACTATATAAATGTGTACTCTGTATTTTTCTCTCCCTCTATTTTCCATTTGACAATAAACGAACATATAGATGTGATCGGTATCGTTGTTATACAACGTTAACCCTAGCGTTGCAGCTACCCAACAGTAACGGGTAGCCGTTCAACCAGCGTTCAGCGTGACTACTAGCAATACTTTAACAGATTCATGGACACATTTGAAATGCATCGAAAAACGATGGTATTCAATTTGGCCGGCGTGTGTTTGGGTTGGCCAGATATTGAATTTCTACGGTGGCACGAAGCGTATCACTCATTCTCTCTCTTTCTCTCTCCTCTCTCTCTCCTCTCTCTCTCTCTCTCTCTCTCTCTCTTTCTTCCTCACACTCAACGAACAAATCGAGCGGACGATTTAACTTTTAAAACCTAAAACGTCGAGTTGTTGTTTTTCCATTGGGATCGCGGAGAGATCAGCTCTCACGTCTGGCATCGCGCGCGTAGATCTTCGTAAATCCGAGTACACGTTAGTGATACGGTGCATTCCCTTTTCGCACGTTCTTTTTTTTTTCGTATGTGTATGTGCATGAGTATGTATATGTGTGTGTATTTTTTGTTTTCGCTTCCATTCGATATCGCGCGAAAGAACATGGAACGTGACGTGCGAATCAGAGGACACAGAGCCAGAAAGAGAGAGAGAAGTACGCACGATGAGAGAGACCAATGGTAAAAAGAGTTTGCGGTGGACCACGTTTCGATGAATTTTCGTGGAATATTTTAAAGCTTGCATCAGGACGCAGATTCGGTTCGTCGATTTAAATGTCGAACGTCGTTCGTTCGTTCGTTCGTTCGTTCGTTCGTTCATTCGTTCGTTCGTTCATTCGTTCGTCCATGTTAGCTTCGATCGTTTTAGAAAAGAGTTATAGACAATAAGAGAGAAAGAGAGAGAGAGAGAGAGAGAGAGAGAGAAGGAAACTGCAAAAAAAGAAAAGAGAAACAAAAAGAAAAACCATGAAATTTATTTTCAGAAAATGAAAAGGAAAAAGTTAGAAACACGAAGGAAAGAAAATATGGCGTCCATTTTGGCCATCTGCCAGAATAAAGTCGATAAGACGATTAATCTTCAAGTGGGTTAATGTTTCGCTTTGATACCACAGAGAAAGAGAGAGAAAGATATATATATATCTTTTATATATATATATATATATATATATATATATATATATATATATATAGAGAGAGAGAGAGAGAGAGAAAGAGAGCCTTGACAGGCCACAAACGAACCACTATTCCCTCGTCGATCTCTCTCCCTCTTTTTCCCTTTCTATCTCTCTCTCCCCCTCTCTATCTCTCTCTCTCTTTCGGGTTGTCCCTATACCTATATACAAGCAGTACGACCAATCAGCCGAGATAACCAGAACTTCGTGAAAACCACCTGCCGCCCTTCAAAGCCTATACATCCGATGACCAAGCTTGATTCAAAATCACCTCTCTTGCACGTTTCAGGTGTGAAAAGGTCGATGAACTCTTACTCACCGTTCAAAAGAATCGATCCGAGTATATAGTATAAAAGTGAAAGAAAGAGATAGGTATGGGGAGAAAAAGAAAAAGAAAAAGAGAAAGAGGAAAAGAAAGAGAAAGACAAAGAAGAAAACAGAGAGAAGGAGAAAGAGAATAAGAGAAAGAGATACAGCTTTAATTCTCGAATTAGATGAAAGAGAGAAAGGAGAGGAAGCGTATTTTCATCGCTCGTATTTCCAACAACTCGTAAAATATGTTAATAACGTGTACTCTGGATAAGGTTATAATTTTAGATCGTATCTCTCTCTCTCCTCTCTCTCTCTCTCTCTCTCTCTCTCTCTCTCTCTCTCTCTCTCGTTTTCTCTCTCATCAGATATTACATGTATCGAGCCACGCTAGGATTATCGTCTCGCCGACACACAACATCGCCATTAAATTTTCAAGGTAAGCGCGTGCGCGTTCACCCTGTATGAAAATCACATCGAAGTACTCTCCTTCGTTATCGATGCTGTTTAGTAATGGTAGGTTATAGAGACCAAAAGAGAAAATAAAAGAAAGGGAAAGGAAAAAGAAATAAAAGAAAGGAGAAAAAAAATAAAAAAAGTAGAAAGAACAAAAAATGGTTGGACGGGTTCGCAGCAATATCGGTAAACAAATTGAGCGCCGATAGGCGGCTTGCAAGCTAAATGTAATTATACCTAGCCCACTAATACGAATACACCGATCGCCATGTAACTTTTTTTATAGAGAATCGTCTAGTCGAACCCATGAATAAAAGACATAGGTACCTATATATATATATATATATATATATATATATATATATATATATGTATATATATGTATATATATATATGTATGTACTTTGTACATACACATACGTATATAAACATATATATGAAAACACATCGATGATTTTACAGGGAATAATACATTCTAATTTTATTTTTCTCTTACATATCCAATTTTATTTTTTTCTTTTGTCAAATTTACACGAACTAAAATCCATCGTATCATTCAACTTCTATTCATTAAGTAGAAAAGAAAGAGTAAACAATCGGTTTGAAAAAAAAAAAATCGCTTTCGGCTGTCGGCCACAACAAGTAAATATCCTGAAAAAGTTCGGAGGACACTTTTATGGTATGGAATGAAAAATAAAATTTTTTAAAAAATAATAAAAGGGAAATAAAAAAATAAAATAAAAAAATTCAGTTCTATTTGAAATTGTTCCAGCGTTCACTTGGATACCCATGAGGGTAACATCTGCGGAATTACATTATACGATTTTTTTTTTAATGAAAGAACGTCGTGAAACGTTTTAGTGTCTAGTTCGTTTTCGAACTTTTCCAACGCTTCTTCTTTATCTATCTCATTATTTAATCTTTTATCGTTTTGAGATTCTATCTCTGAATGTTTCATTCTTTTTAATTTAAAATATCTTTAAAAGTATTATATCTGTAGATATATTATATGTATGTAACTCTTATTGGATTCCAAATAAATTTATCCTATCCAGTTTTATTTATCCTAAAATTTATTGGAATTTCTTTCAAAATTATTTCCACTCATTCGTTTGTCGATCATTCGATTTTTATTATTGTCATTTTTGATTTCTTTCGATTAATAAATGAATCAGATTAATGTAAATTCAGAAAACAAACTGTAATCATAAGAGTTAACATTAACAACGAGTTTTTCATTATTTCAAATAATATAAATAATCTAAATATTGATTAATTAGAACAATTTACTTATAATATCATTTTATTTATAACTTAATTTACGTATATGAAATAATTTAACTCTGAAACCATCTCAGTAATTTTAATCGATCTATCGATCATTGTATTTTTAACAATGTTATTACCAATTCTTTTTTTTTAATTTACGAACGCATGAGATTTCAAAAGAAGTCTCATTAGATTGTAGGAAAATAATTGATCATCGATTAAAACGATTTGATTACTTTAATTATGGAATAACGATAATAGTTTCAGATGTTAACAATAGAAATTCTGTCATTCTAATTGTAAGTCGTGTTAGAAATTCCCTAAATTCCTTTGTTAAAGTGCTAGAGGAACAAGTGTGACCCGTAGAGTGGTATGCGGCACAACAATAAGCAGATTTCAAGTGTATGAAACTTCCTACATTTCTAGTGACCAAACACCAAACGTTTTATACGTGTCAGACGACGAAATGTTCTACAGTTGGAATGCTGAAGTACGTGATCTAACAAGGTTAGGTAGATGGGTGGAAGGTGGGGAAAGATAGGGAAAGATAGGAATTGAATTACAAAAATAATAAAAATTTTATAAAACATATTTCTAGGAAACGATAACATAATCAAAAATCCAATTTTGATTTGAATTTTTATTAATTAATAATAAATATTTTGTAAAATTTGTTAGAATTATATTAGTGTCGATGTCATATATTTTACGTTCTGATATTTTATTTGAAATAATAAGTAATAATTCGGATCGTTTTATTTCAATTCGAATGAAAAAATGTTACAAAAAAGATGTTAGATCATTTACATATAACAATAAAATATAGTATAAATAAAGTAATATATACATATAACAATATTATAGAATAAATAAAATGATATATGTATGATAAATATTTATTATACTATAAATAACGATATAGTGAACAGCTGCTGTAAATAAAAGAAGTTATTCGAAGTGATATAAAGTTGAATGAAAGACACAAAATCGGGTAAAGTTTTCCTGGAAAACTCTCGCGAGAAAGAATACTCTCAACGCGTGGATTCTACGTAATCGTGTAATGCATATATAATATACAAAGGATGTTACAGTATAACTGATAGAAAATATTTATAAACTTAGTGACAACAATTATTTTATTATTTAACCAAAAAAATTATTATAAGATTTGTTCAATGTCTTCAAAAAAAATTCGTGAAAAAATGTTCGTGAAAGAGTTTATTTTTTTTCTTGGATCTTAAGAATTTTTTAATTTGAAAAATGTAAAAAATCATTCCTTTTTTATGGGATACATACATATATATATTTTCACTATAGATATAAAAATTCAAACTTGAATTTTTATATGTATATTTTGTGATGACAAGCATAGATAATTGAATTGAAATAAATAATAAATGAGAAGTAAATAATATTAATATTGGTTTTAAGATGAAAGTAGATTATATTAAAACTTACTATATGATAGAATTTTCAATCTTTTGTGAGAATTTCAAAAGCGTATTCATGCAATTATTTTATTATAAGGAATAATTTTTAATAAGCAATTAAAATTAAGTATAACTCAGTTTGATTAAATATTAAAACAGAATGAGTATATATGACTCTATTTAAAGTTGGTTAATATATTTAGCAAAATTGTGGTAATAGTTATGAACACTCTGTTAAAATTCCTAGAAATTTTTCATTTTTAAATGAACACTATAATACTAAACGTCTTGCCTGGTTTAATCTACTTAAGAAATAATTACTCATCAAGATAGAAAATATGCTACTTAACTAGTTGTTTCTATATTTAAACAAATTTCAAAATATACATTTTAATACTAATATATATATATATATAATATATATATATATAAGTATATGATTATATATACTTCTAGTAGATTTTCTATTATACTATATGCAATATTACATTGTGTATATAGTATGTGCTATAATATAATAACATATTTCAATTTAACAAATTTTAATTTTATAAGTGCATTTAAATGTAATTTAATTAAAGAAACGTATAAAAATTTAATGTAATCCTTAATAAAATTTTGCATAAAATGTAACTTTTTGATTGTCTTAAAAAAAAAAAAAAATGGGAAAGAAACACTATTATCATTATCTCTCTGTTACGATAAAATATCGTAAAATTCTTAATAAAGAAATTAACAAAATAAACTTACTTAAGTCTTTGTAAATCCTCGAAGAACCCACCTCAGTTCTAAACTGATGCGGGATGATTCACTGACTCTAAGACCGCCTTGCATGCGACCATAATTCATTTCTTAAAACCTATTAGCTAAAATAAAATGAAATTATCCAACAAGAACTATCATAAATTTTCTAAAACACATTTCCTTAAATCATCTCTAATAGGAATAAACTATAAAGCACCATTTTGAAATGAATTTATACTAAATTATATTATGATCAATAAGATATATTATATATGTGTATGTGTGTGTACATGTGTGTATAAAAATATGGTTTAAAATGTATTGATATTGATCTAATTTACTAAATTGAAACTTTTCAATCATGTTTAATAATTATATTATATAATATTGTATAATATTGTTATTGGATAAATGAAGAAATAGTATGTTATCAATATTCTACATTTTATAATTATCGCCGTTAATTACTGAATCATTTCGCGTACCAAGATGAATATTTATGTAATATATAATAAAAGTATTCTTACGAAGGATCGATAACTAATTAATCGCTATCGTTTCTAAATAATTTACATTTCTATGTATAATCAAGATAAACTCTAATGCTTCTTGTATTTCAAAATGCACTACTCGACTGCTTTCGCAATTCTATTAAATGATTTACATAATAAAAAAAAAAGAAAAAGAAATACATCTAAAAATACAAAAATTTTGATTACCATATACTATCATATATGATATTTTCATTTTTAAACTTTTATACTGAAAGGGTTTTCGTTTCAAGAGGGATCAATTCATTTATTTGAAATAAAAAACATGAAAAAGAAACGATAAAATGTTTTCATTCATCTCTTTCTCATTCATTTTTAACTTTTAAATGCTTCCACTGAAATTATCATTTTGAAAATAATCAGGCAAATTATTATTTTTTTTTTCAAATAACAAATAACATATGCTCGCGTTTTATAAAAGCTTTCTATAAATTTTCGATAGAATCTATTCGTTTATTTAATTCATTTTTAACTTTCAATTTAAATGCATACCTATTTGTCTATATTTTCTATTCCAGCTTACTCTTCACTCCCTCTCTCTCTTTCTCTCTCTCTCTATCTCGTTTTATTTTCTTCAAGAAATTGCAAAGATTTTTGGAAAAGATTCTAGTGAGTAACACGCCCACCACTCAGCGGCTTTTACGATAGACGTTCAATTTATCTCGACGGTAAAAGAGAATTTATTTTAGATTAGTTTGTTGAGCAAAATCGTACAAGAAACTTTTTTATTTTTCCTTATCAAAATACATCTCTCTTCTCTCTCTCTCTCTCTCTCTTATTTTCTTTCTTTCCGTCTTCAAAACAACAAAAAATTATATAATCATTTTCCAACAGATAAAACGATTAACAGTCACAAATTCATTGTAAACATCGATTGTATAATATCTTAAAAAAATAATACTAACGAAGTCATTTTGAATGAGTATATATATATATATATATTGCAAAATTTTTTTTGTATTTACTATATATGTAGATATACAGTAAATGTAACATATGTTTAGCAATATACATGTATATTGTTACATTTTTTGTTGAATATATATATATATAAACGTAGTTTTACAGCAATATAATCTTTTGTCATTCTTTCTCTTTCCATCAAACAAAGGTTTATTGAGAACGACAAACTTTAAAAAGAGGAAGATTTTCTCTCAAAAGCTTATCCATGATTCTCATTGAATGTGATCCACCATTAAAGAACATAAAATCTTGAACGAGAATAAACAGCAATAGAATCTTTGGAAGAAACGAATCCTTATTCTTGATCATTTAACCGTTCCTAAAGAAATCAAGAATGAGAGATGAGAAAAGGAAAGTCGTGAATATAAATGGGACATTCTCCGTTTTTCAAGTATTCAAGCCTTTTCATAGAATGTCCTTCGAAAGAGAAGATGAACTTACTTGGGATGATTCAAAAGTTCTTAGAGGGAACCCATTCTTTTTTTTTTCAAAATAAAATTACTCTTTACAAATCAAATGACCACTCGGTATAATCCTTCGTTTCCCGATCTTAAAACAACAAGATTAATCTACGAGCATGAGAGATCACATCAAAAGATTTAATTGATCGATCACGATCCTTCCAAAGAATTTTCGAGCTCGTCCTTTATCATTTCATTATTTCCAAGTATCTTTCTTTCTTTTTTCCAAATCGAATTAAACAATACGAAAGAAGAAAGTAACACATTTGTAAACAATTTTTGATCTTATAGATATATTTCTATTAATATTTCTTTTCATCATTCTCGAGATAATTTGTGCGATTCTTCTTATTCTCTATGAATTCGTCTGAATTTTCGTATCTTTCAAAGTAAAAAAGAAATGAAAAAAAAAAAAAAAAGGAGAAAAGGAAGAGGATCAACTTACTCACGTGTTCATGTTTTAATGTGACTAAACTAAATCGTCGAACTAATTTAACTGTCGAATTTTATAACGACTCACTCTCCTACGAGTGTAGGCAGCCATCATCCCGTTTCACTGCTGTGAGTCACTACTACTCTCAGCTTTTTCCGGCATAACTCGCGGCAGGGCAAACGAAACAGTAAGTTCTACTTCACTTCCAATGTAAATGTTTAAGCACGGTCTTGTTTGCTTTAACTATTATCGCGATATTCCCACATCCCATGGTCGTCGTCGTCGTCATAGTCATCGTCGTCGTAGTCCTCGTCGTCCTCGTCGTCCTCAGTCCTCGGAGTCAGACATGCGTCACAAGTACTTTTACTCCGAGTTCGGAAAAGCTGTTCATAAATATTCGTCATCCCCTTTTCTCTTACCCTCTGTCCCATCTACCTTCTGCCTCCTATCCGCCAACCCTACCTCCTACCACCTTCCTTTTTCCCTAACCCGTCAGATTTCTCCACTTCTCTTCTTCTTCTTTGTCTTTCATCGCTCGAGGAAAGATCACTTCGCGTTGCGCTTTAATTTCGTACTCTCCATATATTTGACGGAGTTGTAAAATAAACGTGAAGCTACGAATATCATGAAAAATTAAAACTTATATGTATATATATATATATGCATATACATATACATATATATATATATATGCATACATATAAATTTTGTATATATATATATAAAAAATAGTCATTACGTTTTAAAGATTTTTTATTGAATTTATATGATACCGAGACCGCAGTTGTCTAGAGATTTTGTTTTAAATATGATTAAATCAAAAATATATATCAATTTTGTTTGATTTGTCATACAAAAAAAAATCTGTAGTTCATTATTAAAATCTGTAAAATATATATATATATATATATATATATATATATATATATATTTCAAAGATACGCACAATATACAAAAACAAGATCTAAATAAAAAAAAAATAAAAATAATATGTATCCTTCATGTTTTATTAGACTCATAAATTTAATGTTTTAAATGTCAACAAGCTCTATGCAAGTGTTCAATAAAAACCATTTCGATAATAAAGGAAGTGTAATTTCCTAGGTTGGAATTGGATAAGGTAAAGTTGATGCTCGAACAAAGTTCAACGATTGGAATAGGAAGTGAAAAAGTATGGGACATTGCGTACATCGCTGATCGTTGGCCAGTCGTGTAGATAATGTCACACGATGCTCTATAGTAATATACAATCCTGCTCTAAAATACCATTCTTGACATTCGATAAAATATTACATTGATCTCCGTTTCCTTTCTTCGTACTTTCTTTTCTTTTTTTCTTTCTTTCTTTTATTCTATGAACCACACTTCAGTTTTTTCACTCTCCGTACATCTCCCACCTACTATTAATTATAATTTTGGATTTTTGAAAATAATTTCGTAAAGACTTGTTCTTTATCGTTCGTTATCGACTTTATTCGATTTTTTAATCTAATTAATTTTGTTGAATTTAAATAATAACGAGTGATATGCAGTAGTATAAATTTGTCTATAATGATATAAGTATGTTATTGAAAAGTATAAATGTATATTATATATAAAATGTTTAATATAATATAAAAAATATATATATATATATGTAAATATATTAGAATTACATAATATATACATTTATATCGTTAAATTAAATTTATTATTATTTGTTTAGATCTCGAAGTATTTAACATAAATATTTTTACATAAATATGCTATAATTATATAACATATTTATATAAATGTAAAAAAGGAAGAGAAGGAAATGCGAGGTATTAGTCAAAATATATTTTCCAAATTAATGATATAAATTTTTTCATCTTATGTAAAGCTTAAAAGCAATAACAAGGGAAGAATTATAAAGAAAAATGGGAGAAAGAACAAAAAGAGGAAGAGAGAAAAAGAGAAAGAACAAAAGAGAGAAAAGAAATTCAATAGTATATTATCCTCTTTCATAACTCCTGCTAGATATAAATTTATTATTACTCGCATAAAGAGTGTATTTAGCATGAGTTTTATGTGCATTTTGCAAACTTATATATTTTCTTCTTATATTATATTATATATATATATATATATATATATATATATATATATATATGTAATCACAAGTAAACAATTCAGGACCAAAATATTTTTAAAAGTTTTAACATTTAAGATAGAAAAAATTAAATACCACGTTATCAAAGAAAACTTTTTTAAAGGATATCATAAAAACGTATTAATAGTTACTTACATGTCAAAACGTAGTAATAGTTACATTTACATGTTAAATCAATACCTGTTAAACTTACCCATACATGTTAAATGTATTCTTTTCTTTATTGATTATAAATATATATTCCATGATAATAAATATCGAGCAGAAAAAAGATTGAAATTTTTCAATGGTTAGACTCCATGTCGGGAACTTGTTGAAGAAGATGAGTGTTTCTAACAACGAATGAAAATCAAGCTTGCCACTTGAGAACTTAAACAATGCTTTAACAACGAGAAAATATACACGCGAAACGATGTGCAAGTACGTAAGTACGTACTTACGTTCTTTTTAATTCAAAACAAAGTGTTTTACTGGGGATGAGAGAGAAAGATGAGATGAGATTTAAATAAAGGAAAAAATAAAAAGTTAATTAATCCTCACGTTACGTTTTCTTAACGATGATGGAAGAACAAATGAGATTTTTTTTTATCTGTCTATTCGTGAAAAATCTGATTTTATTATTATTATTATTATTATGTCTATTACTATTATGTCTATTTTTCTTCATATAATTATTTTTTATTACGTTATTTTTAATATTAAGGATAATATATATTTTTCTTATCGGAGAAAAATTAATTTGAGAAAGATAAGAATATGTTTACTTGTTTACTTTCTCAGATTCGTAGAGAGTCATCGTAATGAGAGTTAATTCGTACATTCTTTGATTAACAAGTTAATTGTCAAATCTTACGTTATTCAATTATACTAAAGATAAACGAGAGCGATTTCATAGCGAATTAATATCGACTAAACATTTACGAAATCTTTTTTAATTTTTCTTTGTTCTTTTTTTTATACCATAATCAAGTAATAATAAACATAAAATTATGTTAGCTTCATTTTTGTTTCTCATCATTTCTTCGATTTCGTTGAAATAAACGGTTTACATTTTTGACAGACATATTGTATGAAAGCTAAATATTTAATGGAAAGGATAAAACGTGTATCGATTTATCCAAAAGTATTTTGAAATTTTCTCTCCTTCTCTCTCTCTCTCTCTTTCTCTCGATAAATTCTAAGACCTATTTCTTGAAGTTATCTAGCAAAGGAAAAAAAGATTGAAAGATAAATAGATAAATAGAAAGAGAGAGAAAAAAAGAGAAAAAGAGAGAGAGAGAGAGAGAGAGAGAGAGAGAGAGAGAGAGAGCTGTCCATAAAATTTCGTATGAAACCTATTTCGTTTACCACCAAACGTTCTTCGCAAACTTAATACACCGTCGGAATCGTTTCTCTGTTGATAAAATTCATTTCTCTACGTTTCCATTTCCGTTTCGATCGGTCAACGTTTGCCCACTTGCTAAACTTTGCTTACGATCCTGAGAAGGACATTGTAAGCCGTAAGAAGAGATCGGAGTATGTTGAGGAAACACGAAAAAGTAGTGCATTAGAAAAGTGAGGGAAAGGAAACGGAAGAACGGTATCAGAAGGATGGTAAACACATCGAGTGGTCTATCCCTGTTTGCTAAGGCATCTTATAAAATATACACCCTGGGAATGGTTCAATTTCCTCAAGGATCGGATGATCTCGGAAAATACGAGAGCTCTCTCTCTCTCTCTCTCTCTCTTTTTCTCTGCTTCTCTCTCTCTCTCTCTCTCTCTTTTTCTCTCTGTCTGAATTATTCGAAACGGTATGCGGGTCAACATAAAACGATTCATGCTAGGCTGACCAACATTTTCTATCTACTTTCTCATATTCTGTTTCTATGCGTTTATTGTGCATCTGTGTGTGTTTACGTGTTTGTGTCTGTATATGCGTGTTTCTTTCCCTCTCTTTCTCTTACTTCAACCATTTTCATATCTCCTTTTAAAACCAGCTGCTTTTCTTACAATACAAACTACGACAGTTCTCGAATATAAATTTCGTAGACATTTGAAATATGATAACACAGTTTCGAAACAATATATAATACATTGAAAGATGAGGAACGATATGAAATAGATATAAAATTTCTCGAATGATCGAATTAATAAAGTAATCAATTTTAAGAAATTAAGACATTTTTATATTATAGGATAATTAATTTTATTAAACTAAATGGAAATATTGTAGAAATGAAACAACATCTTTCTCTAAAAGCTAATGAGTCTCATATAGGTATAAAGTAAATGTTCTATGTCACATGAATTCGTGTTATACGAGTCACATAGATTCTACAATATTCATATCGTATTTCTCTTGCAAGTTTGTTTTCTCAAATATGTCCCTCTGTACCATCAAAAATAATATAGTTATTTAAAGTTACCAACTCGTATATATAATCATATATACTCTGTGTTGTAAGACTCATTTATTTTACTATATTAAAGAAACATAATTCATAATTTTTGTATCCTATTACATGAACCCATATAGGAATATACTGTATTTTTAATGATCGGTGTTACGAATGGGATAATCGATTTATCAAAGTAACAAGTTTTACTTTGATTCGATTAAATAAATATATAAAAATCTTAATGTTTCTTGTACGTATCAGTTTATTATATTTTTTAAGTCAATAATAACAATAATAATGATAACGACAATGACGATAAAATATATATAATAATAATAGATAATAATAGAATTATATCGTATTAATATAATAAATAATACTAACACTAACAATATATGCATATATATATATATATATCGATAATAATAATAACCATAATAAAATAATAATAGCGATCACGTTAATATAATAATAACAAAGATGATAATGCGTGAGGGAGGGAAAGTGGAACATAATATCAGATAATAAAACTAGTGAATAATGTCGAGAGAATGAATATTAAAAGAATAGATAATATTGTGATCGTCGAACGATTTCGTATAAATATACTCAACCTATTGCAATACCATCAGATAAAAAATACAATGGAACATTTTAATCGGTCTTCCTAGAAGAAGAAAAAGAAGAAGAAGAAGAAGAAGAAGAAGAAGTGGATGAGGAAAAGTCGATGCCGTTGGCGGTTTAAGAGGAGAAACACGCAGACATTACGTCCGTTACAATGAGATAGCGTGACTTAGTGAACGCGTGGCTAAGCTACAGGATAGACATATATGAAAATGTATATACATTGTACATACGTCCATGAGTTCGTATATGAACAACATTTATGCAAATTCCACAACATACGATTCACACGTCTATATACACATATCTATACTCGTATGTACATATATTTATGCATGTGTGTGTGTGTGTGTGTGTGTGTGTGTGTGTACTACGTATATATACCATTTTCCAGGAATCAAGCTTCTTCGTTGCAAACAATTCTCCCTTCTCTCACGGTTAACTCGTTCCACTGGCTTTTCCATTCACGTCCATGATCGTCCAGCTGCACCAGAGAAGATTACAAATATTTGTTGCATTATGACACCTATAAATTTCGAAAATCAATAACGTCGCCGAAACGTTCGCCGTAGTCGCGGTTCACCACGCCTATTGTCCATTCCGCACGCTTCTGTTCACCCTCCGACACCGATATACGGCTACGTACGTATATCCGCAATATATATACCGGGTGTACTTCTATGTACTCGTTTAAAATCATACTCTTCGTGGATTTTATGATGTATGAAAAATTTCGAGTAATCTAATCGTTCACGCTGTACACACATCGTATATATTTATATTATGGATGTATTTGTGTTGAATTTGTAAAAGCGTACGTTCGTGTTTTCGTATATATTTTTATGATATCTCAATGAATAATTTCTTTCGGAATATTATTTCAATGTTGATTAGTAGCGTTTGAATAAAAATGATAAGTTTTGTTGTAACGGGATATGAGCATGCTTATAAAAATGATAAAAAATATTATTTAGATACGTCTACATATATATATATATATATATATATATATATATATATATATATATTGTATTTTTATAATTTCTCGAAGAATTTTTTTTCTTTTTCTCTTTTTAAAACCAGCTTAACTTTGATTTGATGTATAGATAAAAACTACGACTTTGTTAATCGGATATATATCGAAAAAATATTGTTATTCGTTAGTTAAAATATTACCTCCACGAAAACATTGAATAATCGGTTTATTCACATCATATATATGTATATTATTACGTTTACTACGTTTATCTTTTTATATATTTTAATGATATCTCAATAAATAATTTTTTTCAAATATTATGTCGACGTTTCGCGTTATTTTGCGTTTGGATAAAAATAACGATATTATTTGTCAGATATACAATAGAAAATCTTTATTTATCAGCTGATTCTCCTAAGCGATGATTATAATTTTTTTCTTTTTTCTTAGCGTATATCGTATGTTAAACTTTTCAAATCATAGAGCAAAGCGTCTACGTAGATACGATGTAGTATACATGAAATATACCGGAGAGTGGTTTACACGCATGCACATGGGTATACACGCATCATGTACATAGGCACGTACATGGAACTCGCGTGAAGTACCATAAACCAGGCTGGTTCCACCTGTGTGATCCGTGTGACATATACACCGAGTGATACAAGCACGAATACGATTGTTCTATTCGCGCAACACGAGAGACATAAAGTCGCTAGACAAACTGACTCTCATCGAGTCAAAGTTCTGATAGAAATTCCATTTCTTAAGGTTATCGATTTATTCGTTTCTAACATTTCGCGTAAAATTTGTCATCAATGATTACAAAAACGTATTATTGAAGAGAAATAAAAATTAATAAATTTACGAAACCCATCAATTTGACAAATTTCGAAAGTTTACGTCCATAATTACAGAAATCATACATAAATATAATCTTTTAACAATTTATATTGATTATCATTCATACAATCTACCATCATCAACATGACGGATTTCGATGACTCAACGTAGATATATAATCCATGTTTGCAAAATTAGAATTAAAAAAAAAAAAGATTTACAACATTTATTATTACTACTTAATACGATTGAAAATATGAAAGAGATAAAATTGATGTACTATGAAAAAGATATACTAAATATCGATCTCCATTTTTGAAGCATTACTTGTCATTTTCAAAATTACATGGGTAAACTGTGTCTTGGGTATATATCCCTATATACTCGATATCACTTTAAAGAGGAACTACTTCTTTATCGAAATGGAACAAACCCTCTTCTCAATCTCTCTCTCTCTCTCTCTAAAAGATTACCATCTTATCTGTATCTCCTTAATTAACAACCCTCGTATCGATGTGTCATTATCACTCATTTCTTTACCTATCCAATATTATCAAACAATTAATTTATTGAAGAATTATTGTATCTTCATTTACTAAGTAATTATATTCTTACATTCTGATATCTTTTCTCTCCCTCTCTTTCTCTTTCTCGTGTACACGTGAGCGCATGCGCACTTAAGTAATATTTATGAAAATTGTATGTTATATTATACTTTCGGATAAAATTCTCGTTAAAGCTTTTCAAGTAATCCAATGTTCTTATAAATAATGCTGTCAAGCGCAGTAATTGCTTATTTTCTATAGACTCCTCGTATTGACAGAAACGACGTTATAGTATTTTTCCTAGGAAATGTGAATCGTGTTCGCTTAACGCGAACAATCGATAAAAAGAAAGAAAAGAAAAACAAGAACAATAAATCAAAAAATAAATCGGACAACTCTCTCTCTCTCTCTCTCTCTCTCTCTCTTTCTCTCTCTCTTCTTTATTGTACACATACTCTTTCTTACCTTCATTCATTATTGATAATTAATAAAACATTATCTCGATTAACGAGATTTATTCGCACGATATGTTATAATACAAACGATATCCTTAGAAAATATATTTTATCTAATAAATAATATTTTGTTTGTTTGCTTTTTCTTTTTTTTCTTTTTTTTTTCTTCATTCCTTTTTTCCTTTTGATTCCGTTCGAACGAACATCGAACAGGAAAAAGTAGCGTAGAAGAAATTGAACGGTTCGATGACTCGATGATAGGATTGTAAATCACGGCTGGATGCCGACGGCGTCTTGACTGTGGAAGACGTTCTGTACGAGCTTTCGATCTTCCACCGGCTACACTCGAATTCACAGTAAACACCGCGAGAGATCGAGAGTTTCTCTCTCTCTCTCTCTCTCTCTCTCCCTCTCTCTTTTAACACCGCGAGAGATCGAGTCTCTCTCTCTCTCTCTTTTAACACTACGAGAGAGTTTCTCTCTCTCTCTCTCTCTCTCTCTCTCTCTCTCTCTCTCTCTCTTTCCGCCTATCTATCTATCTATCTGTTTCTATCTTTCTCACGCTCGATCGACAGGTGACGCAAAACCGTTTTACAGTTCGGCAAATTGCGAACGACTGGCACAGCATCAAGCTTACATAGAATTCCCTTCCCGTTCTTCTACCTCCTCCTCCTCCTCCTCCTCCTCATCCTCCTTCTTTCTCTCTCTCTCTCTCTCTCTCTCTCTCTCTCTTTATCTATCTATCTATCTATCTATCTATCTATCTCTCACTCATCCTTTATCTTTCTAGCTTTCTATATTCCCTCGTCTCATCGCACCACAAACATCCCGATAGAATTTCCGAGAATAACAGAGACTCGTCATAAACTCGGCCAATTTATTACGATGAAAATATGTAATATTAATTGCGAACCGGCGGTAAACCGTTTTTGGTTTAATTTAGATGACCAGAATTATAAACGTACAACATCGATATCAAACGAGACCGAAATGCATATAATACATACGTTATGTAACTTTTACGTATCTTTAAATTCTTTATTATACTGTTAATAATTACATGTATATACATTGATAAGAGTATGCACGCATTATCATATTTACGTTTATTATGTTTATTGAATATACATGTTTACATACATAATTATTTGCTTAATAATGAGAAAAAATTTTCATTAACATTTATTTTTATTCTTAAATAAAAGTTATTTTATATTTTAGATAATTAATTACGAATACGTATCTGGATTAATTTTTGGAGATGTTAATTAGTTTATGACGACCATACTAATAATTTAGTACATATTTACGTATTCTCATTTTTCTTAATTTGATAATTAATTGCATAATATTGTCATTCTTTTAATCTTAATTTTAACAAATATTTATTTAATATAATATTATCCTCATCTATTTGTTACGTACAAGCAGGAACAAATAATTTTTACAGAATATTTCTAACGTGCTAAAGAAAGAAGTTTTTTTAATTTTTGTTATTTGAAAATAAATACGAGTAAATAAGGTTCTCGCGAAAAGAAAGAGAAAAGGAAAGAAAAAAAGAAAAATCTGTTACACGTTTTAAGAAATCCAGGAAATATATACGTATACGCAAATATTCGTAAGCGATAACGTGTATGGCAACGTAAATTACAAACGATTCGATTCTCAATGACGGAAATGATGGTCTGGCAAATTTATCCGAGGATAGTTTCTCACTCGTTCGAAGGATCGGTATCACGTATACGAAGTTTCAAACTTACGTCTACCAATAAACTGAATTCGTGTGTGGATAGGCGTGAGATAGTATAGGTATGCTTTAAACGGCTTCATGAAATGGAACGATTTGCCGATTCATTGATTAATGTTCGATAATTCCAAGCAGGAGGATCTCTAACGTATCTATCATGATAGATATCGTACACAGAAAAAGATATTGAGAGAGAGGAAGAGAGAGAGAGAGAGAGAGAGAGAGAGAAAGGGTAAAAGCAGAAATCCACAGCAAAACAGGGTCAGAATGGTAGAAACGCTGAACGATCAGATTCAACGATGACGAGAGTGGAAGAACACGAAAGAAAGAGTAAGAGAGAGAGAGGGAGAGAAAGAGAAAGATATATATATATATAGATAGATAGATAGATAGATAGATACATAGATGAAATATATATATATAGATAGATAGATAAATAGATAGATGGATGAAAATAAAAAAAGGGGATAAAGCGAGTAAGCGAGGTAGCAAAACAGATAGAAAGATAGAGAGAGAGAAAGAGAGTGAACGAGTTTGCAGGAAGAAGAAGGGTTTCACGAAGAGAAGCTCTTTTCAAAATTTCCATCGCAAAAAAGGAATCCGGTTGAACGGTCGTTAACGCGCTAGCATGACCGCACCCGTTTCACTATGGTTCTACGTAAAGATGAATGAAAGATAAAGACAGAGAGAATAGATATAGAAAGATAGAAAAAGAGTGCTTGTAGAACGCGGTGCTTCGCGGTAGCAGCACTACGGCTTGGTAATTCCAGAATACCGTCAGAGCCTTCAACAATGGCACAGTAATGCGGACGTCAGCCGTCAACTACTTGATTGCGTATTGTTGTTTGCATTGTACGGGACAGACCTGGTCTCGCATACAATCACCCACTTTCATAGAACATCCGCGCTCGCGCGTACGACGAAACAGAGATCTACTCTTCTCTCCTCTCCTCTCCTTTCCTCTCATCTCCTCGACCAACCCCTACCATCACCCTCCTCTCTACGCCACCACCCCTTGCCATACTCGGCTCACAACCACCCCCTAGCAAACTCCATCCGTGCTCTCGTGCCTCTTCGTAGCTTTTCCGTTTTCCTCTGGCACCCGACTCAACCCCTCAACTTTATACCCCTCCACCCTCGCTGTAACCTTTCCCATTCTCGTTCTATCCTTTTCCAATCGAGCTCATCGCATACCATGTTACAACGACCTTTCGCCTTTTCTCATAACTTTTATGTATGGTCGATGGTACAAGTCGATTGTTCATGGAATGATCAAATTCTTTCTGAATTTTCTTTTTTTTTCTTTTTTCTTTTTCCTTTATTTTTCTACGTTAATTTGCTATATTTTCGTTTCTCCTTTTTATCGTTTGTTTCTTTCTTCTTTATTTATCTATCTCTATCTCTCTTTTTCTGTGTCTCTCTGTCTCTGTATTTGCTCTGTCTGTCTGTCTCTCTCTCTCTCTCTCTCTCTCTCTCTCTCTCTCTCTCTCTCGTTTTATTTTTCTTTTGATTTTTTCATTTACTCGTGCACACACTTTTCATTTTAAATTACATTACATTTTTAATTTGTAAGCATATAAAATTTTTAATTTTTAGTCGTTCGTATCGAAACCCTTTTCTATTTTCTTCTCATTTTCTTCTTTTTCTTTTTTTTTCCCTTCTTCTTTCATTCGTAACATCGGTTTTTCTATTTCAGTAATCAGTTTAGAAATGAAAGGGAGAGAAATGAAAGTAGAAAATATAATTATTTTCTAATTGGAATTTATTAAAAATAAAAAATGGAACGTCGAATAATGAGGAAATTATCGTCGTTTTGCTCGATCATTCGTAATACGTTCGACAATGTTCGGTATCTCACAGAAATGGAATAAATTTTCATATGAATATTCTCTATTTCGAAATAAATGACGAAATATTCTTTAGAAACAATAATGATTGGTATGCATTGTAGAACGAACTGAACAGGCCAGCATGTGATCGGGTGTTGGCGGAGCGAGGAAAGGTTGTACGGGGGCGATAATAGTGCATGCTCGAATTGGAAATTGCATTCAATTAAACATCGTTTTATTTGAGATGGAAAATTGCTGTCCCACGAGAAAGTGAGTGTCATTTGACAAAAATTTACCAAGCCCATTAGCAACGCGAAATAATAAAAAATATTAAAACAACGGAGGTACAATCTCTTGCTTTCAAAAATATAACAGGGACTAAATTGGATGCATCGTGATTCGTATATACATATGTACATATTACAGACAGATATACCTACTTGTACATAGTATATAAGAGACATTACTAGTTAAATAGATACGAGTCGCCTAAATTGTATCTCCAATTTTTTACTTATTGCTGAATGTAAAATTGATATATCTTACGTATAATAAATATGTGTATATAAAGCCATAATATGTAAATTATGTAATAAGCCATAGCACATATACCTTGACGAAAAATGTATGAATTAAATTTAATTTTGTACGTGTTACCAACAGACGTTTATTAAAATCTGTTACGGTTCTGAAACGTATAATTTTTCTCTATCCATAATAATTTAATAATATAGTTTTATTATACATTTTTATGTTTTTATATAAGTGGATTTCTTGTCAAATTCTTCCTATATGTTTATGTACGTAAATAATTATTAATATAAATATAAAATTATATTTTTTAACATAATCATCAAATCGTATTATCATAAAAATTAAATTTTAATTCTTATATACGTGATTTTTAATATTTATATGTTTAATATTTCTTAAATCTTACCATCATAAAATGTGATTAAACCTGATACGATTTAAAAACTCATATGCACGTAATATATGACACATTTGATAATTACATACGACACAATGTACAACTATATAACAACTTATATTTTTTGTTAGTCAAGCGTGCAAAAAAAAAAAAGAACGAGACAAATGCAATCAGCTGCATAAAATTGCAAATTATACATTCATGAAATTAATAGAGATATACTGAACAAAATTAAAATACGTTGCATAACATGAACGTACAAACACATATGATACAAACACATATGATATAACACGCACCACATAACCGAGTACGCATTAAGCGAATCTTGAAACAGGAAGAACGAAGAATAACACTAATTAATGCTAACATAGAATGCTACATAAAAATTTCGATAAGAAACATTCTAACTGTGATATCTATATCTATATGCCGAGATAAGAAACCAACGTGAACTGGCCACGTCGTTCGTATTGAAACACGCACTTACATACGTCTAAAAGAAGGCATACGGAATCTTTTCTGCTAAAAAGGAAAGGCGTTTCTTTAGAACATCAAAGGGAAAAGATCTGCACTACGACCTCTGGTAGAACCCTTGGCAATTACACCTGAGACTACCGAGGAGAAAGAAAAAAAAAAGAAAAAAGAAAGGAGGAGCCTGAAGGCGAAAGAAAAAGAAAGAAGAAACCTTTCTGCCTCCTGCTGCTTTATAATCTTCTCTCTCTCTCTCTCTCTCTCTCTTATTCACTCACTCGTTCATTCTTTTACTTTTTCCTTCTCTTTCTATCATGATACCTTGCTTACACATACACATATATACAGAATCATACGCGTACAACACGCATACACACACATACATACATTATGTTGGATGTCTTTCACTACGGTTTAACCTTTCACGCCATAGCGGTGATGGTGATGTAAGGTTTAATAAAGCCCCCCAGGATGTCGTACCACGTTATGCATAGTATAGTGCGTGAAATTTATGTAAACGGACCCATCCACGTCCCATAGAGTCCTTCCGTAATCATTCGTAGCAGGATAAGTATAATACAAGCATGTCTTGTATTTTTGGTTCAATCTTTTTTCTTTTCTTTTTTCTCTTTTTTTTCATTCACATTCATTTCCTTCCCTAATATCTCTCGCATAAAATAATATGAAAAGCACCTATAAGTACTAAGAATTATTTTTTTATATATACGATATAATATTCACCAATACGTAGATATACACGATAGAATCGAAGGGATGCCATATACCGGACGTGAAACAGCAAAACGGATTACGTGCATCTCTGCACCAATGATCAGGATTATCATTGGAGTAGGATTACTCAGGATGTTGGTATGCTTCGGTTACATCGAAATACAGGAATGTTTGGGAACGATATCGAATTGCCTGATGAAAAGCCCTTCCTAATCTCGAATATTTGATCCTGACTTTGACGATCGAGAAGATAGACATTCGAGCATAAGATCATTGTGATATGTGTGTTATATATACATATATACATACATTCATTTAAGTACTTAAATATATGGCAAATATTTTACTGATTACAAACCTCGCATTATAATCACGGTGACCTTACATTTTTATACATTCATTAATTCTAAGCTATCTTTGATTTATTATACTTCACATACTTACCAGTCATAGTAGATATGATAAATAGGGCAATGACTTTGATCGAATATATCCGATCTTTCTAGAGATATGAAGAAATTTTGTTTGCAAAGGTCGTATTATGGGACAGAAGGGGCCATGATGTGGTAATATTAATTTTTTTATAGGAGGATGAGTAAAGTAAAACGAAGGATAACTGATTGTCTTTTTTTTTTTAATAGAATTGTATGTTTTAGAAAGCCATTGATCGAAGCAGTAGGATATTCTCCTTAAAAAAATATTAACCCATGTACGTCGTGAAATGATTAGCTTACGAGATGTTTTAATTTAAATATTGTTAAGAAACCACCTTGAGAGATGCGACTAAAATATAGTAAGAATAGTAGCAAAGTAAGGATGATTTCTTAGCTTACCTTGCATTATTATTCTGAGGTTACATACAATAATGGCGTAAGATAAGCGCAAGGTAAGCGTAGAGTAAGCGCTGAGTAAGCATAAAGTAAGTTCAGTATATGCGTAAAGTTATTATTACGAAAGGAAAATCTTTCGAATTTTTCATCATTTAATTTCGCACATTGACGATTATTAATAGATCTATTCATTATTTTAAATAAACAAAATAAAATTTATATAGTTATAATAAGAATTCAAATGATTTCATAATAGTTACGTCCTTATTACGAAAAAAAAACGAAAAAATTCGATTATAAAAATTATTAACAAAAACGATTTTATTATAACAATATCATTGCAATGTTTAAATAAATAAAGAATAATTTACCCTTGAAAACGGTGTTTGTTTCAAGTCTCTACGACTTTCCGTTCCGAAGATATCGCCTTCGAAAGATTTTCATTCATAATTCGTATCGAACATATGTTCGTAGTAAAAGTAGTAGTAGTGTAGTAAGATGCGTAAATTCTTGGAATTTATATAGGTCAGTGGGTCGCTGAGCCAAATGAATGAAATTATATAGGTCAAGGAATCAATATAAATGTCTTCTATTTAAATGGGAATATCTCCAGTACTAAAAGTCGTAGAGACTTGAATGAAATACCATTTTAAAGGGCAAAATTTTCTCTATTTTTTCAAGGTATTGTTAATAATTAATTAACAATTTGTTATAAACAATTTTTATAAACAAATTCATACGAACTACATTTATCTTGTTTTATCAAAAAAAGAGAATTCAGATAGTGTAGTGATATATGAAATAACAAATTAATAAATAATTAATAAACAAATTAATTTTTTATCGATAAAAAACAATTT
>NC_057700.1:3277850-3286327 GCF_014466175.1 Vespula pensylvanica | reverse complement strand
AATTAATAAATAATTAATAAACAAATTAATTTTTTATCGATAAAAAACAATTTTTTTTACATTACCAATTCGTTTTATATTGAAATAAGTATATCTATAGAACTAAAATTCGTAGAGACTTGAATGAAATATCATTTTAAAAGATAGAATTCTCCTTATTTTTTTAGTTTATTGTTAATAATTAATTAACAATTTGTTATAAACAATTTTTATAAACAAATTCATACGAACTACATTTATCTTATTTTATCAAAAAAAGAAAATTCAGATAGAGTAGTGATATATGAAATAACAAAAATTAATAAATAATTAATAAACAAATTAATTTTTTATCGATAAAAAACAATTTTCTTTTCCATTACTAATTCGTTTTATATTGAAATGGGTATATCTACGGAACTAAAATTCGTAGAGACTTGAATGAAATATCATTTTAAAGGATAGAATTTTCCTTATTTTTTTAATCTATTGTTAATAATAAATTAACAATTTGTTATAAACAGTTTCTATGAACAACTTCTTACGAATTAAATTCATCTTACCTTATTAAGAAGAAAAAGTCAGATTACGATTGATTTATAAAATTACATAAATTGATAAATAATTAATAAACAATCGCTTAATCCTCGCTTACTCAGCGCACCTTTAGAGCTAAGAGATTACTTTACATTACTTCTTCTATTTATTGCCAAACTCTGTATATAATATACGCCACATATACACGTCATATTAATCATAATATAAATAGAAAGACGTTTTCAAAAATATACGACATTAATTTATGAGAGGATATTCCAATGAAAATTTTCATTATCTCTACTAGTATAACGACAGCAAGACGCATGATCATCTCTCGAGACAAAAGACCACCTTTCCACTTTCTAACTCGATATTACTTCTCAAGGATAATCGTTGGATGATGGGAATCGTGGAGAAGAAGGAAACTTTCTGATTTAAGATCGTTCGAAAAGTGGCTGGAACATCGTAGAAGATATTTAAGGTTCCGGTCATCAGCATCTAACGAGGCTAACGTTTTCTTATCTCTTTCTCTCTCTCTCTCTCTCTCTCTTTCTCTCTCTGTTTCTCTCTCTTTCTCCACACATATATATTTATATATATGTACGTATGTATGTATGTATGTATGTATATATACATATATCTGTGTTCTATGAAACGGCTGAGAGAGGATAAGGGTGTTGAATATAGGGAAGGAGGTGAGGGCTGGGCTACAAGTTAGGCAGGACAAAGGAAACTTGCATCGTACGTTAGGCAGCAGACGTGCCGTGACACACATACACACACATATATCTACACGTACACGCATGCTCATGTGCGGGCGGACATCGTCGAGTCCTAGTCGCATAGTAGTCGTTTGCTCCTCCAGGAGTATAGGGATGCCGAACAGACCGGAAATCGTGTGTACGTGGTCCTATCTCTCTCTCTCTCTGTCTCTCTCTCTCTCTCTCTCTCTCTCTCTCTCTCTCTCTCTCTCGCTCTTGCTCTTGCTCTTACTCTTTTAGCGGTCCTTGTTCACGAATCTCGCGAGTTGAGAAAGAGAAAAAGAGAGAGAGAGAGAGAGAGAGAGAGAGAGAGAGAGAGAGAGAGAGAGAGAGAGGATAACGAAGAGATAGGAAGACGAAGAAGGTGAACAGGAAAGGGGAAGATGGAAGGCGATGCCACGGAAATATGCGCTGGCCATTGTCTGCAAATATTAATCGTCTGCTGAAGTTTGAGCTTGAACGTTATGCTCCTCCTCTCTTTACATCTCTCTTTCTCTCCCTCTCTCTATCTCTCTCTCTATCTTTCTCTATCTACCTATCTAATTCTATCTCTATCTCTATTTCTATCTATATCTATGTCTATCTCTTTCTCTTTCTTTCTCTCTCTCTCTCTCTGAAATCGGTATATACTCCAAGTACCTTTCTATGCTCTTTCTATCTCTCTATCTCTTTCTCTCTCTTTCTCTCATATATATTTTCTATTTCTTTCGAAAGCATAAAGATGAATATATTGAATATAATCAAATTATAGACAAAAAAAGTATATTATATCGTTACAATTTTTTATTATATTCATATATGTGTATATATATATATATATATATATATATATATATATATATATATATATTCGTGATATACTTATCACAAGAGAGTCGACTCAACTAAATATATATATATATATTTTCTTTTTTTCTACAATCTAAATAGATCGTCAGGAAGAAGTCGTCGTAGAGAATATTCAAAATGTATCGACACGATGGGCTCTCAAGCTCCACAAATCCGTGATAAAATAGCTGACATCGGCGAAAGAGAGAGAGAGTGGGAAGGAGAGAAAGAGAGAAAGAGAGAAAGAGAGAAAGAGAGAAAGAGAGAAAGGGAAGAAGAAAGAGAGAAAAAGAGAGAGAGAGAAATATCGAAGCATAGAGGCGTGTATATAAGCGTCGTATGTGGTATATGCGAGCTTGCACACACGGCAGGTGGTACATATAAAACGGATGTAATGTTGTCTGGAAGCTTCCTTCCTTCGAACTTCCTGCTTCTACGTGGGTGGTCGCACGCTCGCTGAAGCATGCAGATCCATAGGATGCACCAACACTCTAACATCCTCTTCTATAACGTCGATCGAAGGCAAAAAGAGAATATTCCAAGAATTACTACAAAAGGCCGAGCCGTGAATTCGAACGGTCACTGAATACATACATATATATATATATTTATATATATATATGTATATATATATATGTATGCATGCATGTGTATGTTGTGGACTATATACATAAGTATCTCTAACCCTTGAAAGCTTAAAAAAGAAAGAGACGAAAATGCTATGCAGCCTCTAGCGTGATATCAAATGCATGATTTAGTTTCATGCCCGTCGAACTTTAACCCCGTCGACTTGAAATCTTTTCCTTCTTTTCGAGTTTCCTATCGAATGATCGCAAAAGAAATAATTCGCGTTCTCTTCTCGAGATCCTCTTTCTCTCTCTCTTTCTTTCTTTTTCTATCGTCTCGTAAAATTTGAACGACGTTTAATTTTCAACGGCATACTTCGATTCTACGTAAATCATTCTCTCTAGAAAATTAATATTGAGAACGTTGAAAGAGGAGGATCAAGAGGTCATGAATGATGGTTGATGATGAGGTCACGTCGTGCTTGAAATTAATCGGGAATATCAACTCATTACTTATTGAAGTGAAGAAAGAATCGAAATATTACGATGGAATCGTTCATTTTCAATGAAAAATTGAAAAAATAAAGAGTTAAATGATTGGAAACAAATAAGGTTATTCCAATTATTTTCGATGATATTAATCATTGATTAAAAAATAAGAAATAGAGTATATACTTTCTGTATTTATATATTATATATATATATATATATATATATATATTACTGTACATATACACATATCAATTTTAACAATATTATAATTTATATAAATATATCTATAAATTTAACAATATTAATTTACACTTAATATAATTTATATATTATACACAGATACACAAGTACAGTATATATATATATATATAAAATTTAATACACAAATATATTTAACAAGTAAAGTAACTCACAAGTAATCATATAAACATAAAAACATATGTTATAAACGTTGTTACGTAAAATAAAAAATATAAAAGGAGAAACAAAAGAAAAAAGAAAATAACTCGTAAGATTAAACTCGTGTGAATAAGGGTGCAAAATGCCGTTGGATATTCGTCATACTCTTATCAAGCGGACGATAAGAATGAGATTTTACGTTAGCACGTTAATGAGAGAATTTACGAGGTAGGCGTGCAAGGTATTAAACGCACGAGACGAAACTTATCTCTTTCTATCGAAAAATTTTCTTGTTAACACGTGGAGCACCACCTATATGTGCGAATGTCTTCCCCAAGTGGATCTACAAGTTTAGGTGCGTCGTTATAAATTATATCGCGACACGAAAGCTAATTTTTTATTTTAAGAACCGAGGGTGGATAGATAACATAACCATACAACCCTTTCTTTACTCGTGTCGCTTAATTAAACTCGAGATATATCTAACAATAATTATACATCTTACACGGTAATACCTACACTTGAAATCATTTATAAATCTCACTCTGATATAATTACACGTGTGAACTTTTAACTCTTCCACTTTCCCTTCCTCCTCTCCTTTTAACATAAATTGCCCTAACTCCAAATCCAAAAGTAAAAGATAACAATAAACTACATTAGATATTAGAGACTTTTAATGAATATTCTAAAAGTCATAGAGATAGATAAGAATTATAAATATAATAGTATTGAAAGGAAAATTTAATACTGTATCGTTTCGCCCTCTTTTTATTAATTTTTATTATTAAAATCAAGATGAAGTTCATTTATGATGAGTATAATTGTCCCTTTCGAAATATGCATCGCGATTTAAACGATTGGCGTCGTTTGTAAACTCGTCATTAAAGTTTCGATGTGAATGGACCTATCGAATCGATCGAATACTTCGAATACACCGTAATCGTTCATTGAATAATAAATATAATAATTATCTACCGCATGATCAAAACAGACGAATAATTATCTACGATAGAATGGATGGAGATCGTTAAGATCATAATCACTTTTCGATTTGTTGAACTATAGAACAAATTCCGGACGTTTATATACAACTACTGTGAAGTTCAAGCTTGTGTCATTGTAAACTGGCTAAGGCAGCGCGAACTTTCATCCACGAAATGCAACTGCAACGGGGGAAATACGGTAAAGTTTGCCAAACGCGTGACGGGTAACTATTAAACATGAGCGAGTCTCCAGTGAAATTAATTCACGATAATCAAAGCTCGACTCTCCTGGCTTATTTCTTTCTCTCCGTTCCAACGATTACATCAAATATTACTAGTTCTAATACCGTATTAAAGAACTATATTAAATACTATATATATATATATTATTGCGTTTAGAACACTAAGATACCGTGTAATCATTTTTATTAATTTCACGAATGATCTTAAATTGTTGAAGAGTGGCAAAATAATTATCTCAAAGAAAAAGAAAAGAATGAATTAAGTTCTGTTTTTTAAAAAAAAATGTACTTAATCCTCTGTAACAAGAAATTATACAACGTGAACACAATTATTAGTATTGTATAATTATGCTGTAGTGTCATTATATTTGATAGTTGAGTATATTAACTATTAAATATTATATTACAGTAATTTATATGTACTTAATGTTAATTAATTGAACGAAATATAAGAAATAAGTAGAGATAAGTTTACTTTATATAATTCTATTTCTTTACGTCAAGGATTTCTTAAAATGTAGTTTCTTTAAAAACGTTAATACGATCTTCGAAATAAATTTATTATTTATAGTCTTTTTTATATTATATATCATTCGCAAAAGAGGAAAAAGTGAAAATAAAGGAAAATAAAATGAAATAAAGTAAAAAGAAGAAAAATAAAAATAATAACTTCGAGATCGTGGTAACTCGTACAAATTGCAAAGTTTTTCGTATGGACATGGAGAATATTACAAATGTAAATAAAAATAAAAAGAAAATTAATTATTTCGAGATCAAGATAAATCGTACGCAGTGTTTCTCAAATTGGCAGAGAAAGTATTTTCGTTTAATAAAGAAGCTAGTGAATAAGAGTAAATAAGCTGTGAAGAAAATGAAGAAAAAAAAAAAATGAAGAAGAAAAGAAAAAATCTGGGATTTCGCCGGAGGAGAAAACGTGCATCGATCGAAAATACCACAGAAAATTCCTGAGACGTTGTTCGCCATCTTGAAACCTTAGAAACTTGCTCTGTCCCCTCTCCAACCCCTCACCATCACTTTCATTCGTCGTAATGAGAACGAGGACGTACGACCGAAGTTTTAATATTTCCCGATTATCTCAAATTGCATTTTCCAACAAAAGGAAATATGTATTATACTATTATTATAAAGTCTTCAATAGATATACATGTTTTCAACAAAAATATGTAGATATATGCAAATAATTTTGAACTAACATAATACCATAACGCATAATATCATACACGATTAAACTAAACGTATAGTATAACATAATTTTTGTTTGCATATATTTCAACTAACATAACACACGCATACTCCATACATTTATTAAACTAAAAATCTTTTTTTTTTTTCTTTTTTTGATCATACGTATATCTCGAAAAATGAAAATAATACACATACTCGATATACATATATTAAAATGATCATACAAAAATATAATGAAATTAATTTCAAAACCGCGATGCTTAAGATAAAATGAGACAAGAGAGGGACGAATTTACTTGACTATATTTCCCGTAGGAAGACATATCCGATATCGTAAAAGAACATCTCTTCATTTCCAGAAAGCATTATTATGAAAATAAAAACATTTCCAAAACGCGAGTAATATACTACGCGACAATAATCTCTCCAATAAACATATAACATAATACATATTTCAATGAAAAATATATGCAAATATTATATTTTCTAATCAACATAATAGTAATACCCGATACGTTTAACTAAACATATAAAAATGTAAAGTAATAACACACACACGCGCGCACATAGCATACACCATAATTTCGAAACGACCATAACCACTTACAAGAAAAAAAAAAAGAAGAAAAAGAAACGAGATACGAATTTACCTAGCAGAATATTCCCTGAACGGAAGACGTTTCGGAAATCGTTGAAGAAAATTTCTTCATTTCCACAAACCATTATGAAAATACAAACGTTCCGAAACACGCAAGTAGCATTTCACATACTTACATTCGGTTCACTATATAACCAACATCGCAAAAGGGGAGTGATCGCGACTAGAATAGAAAAAAAAAAAAAAAAAGAAAGAAAAAAGGGAGAAAACAAGAAAAGAGAAAGAAATAAAAGAAAAGAAAGAAGAAAAATAGAAGAAAAATGAATAGGCGTGGCACGTTTCTCACCCTAATAACGTACCGATACCGATCCCTTACAACTTCATTGGAAGTCCTTCCCTATATATTCTCTCTTTCCCTCTTTCTCTCTTTCCCCTTCTTTGTTTCTCTCTCTCTCTCTCTCTCTCTCCCTTTCTCTTTCTCTCTCTCCCTTTCTCTTTCTCTTTCACTCATTCTAATACTCTGATATAGCAACGTATAAACGACAGATAATAATAAGTCATTAGTTGCACGTTCTCTCTAGAAGTTACATCCCGTAATTGTTAGAACGTTAGAACGCAGGCATGCACGCAGGCACGCATGCACACACACACGTACACTTAGATATATCGACGAAATAGCCAACCACAAGAGAAAGGAAAATATCGTCTCTCCCGATGGATATCAAAGATCATAACCATGAAACGTTTCGTGCAGAAGCGCGATTTCGCCGTAGGTGCTACCGATCTAAACGATTACTGGCCATGCCAACTAAGCTTATGGCGTTGGCATATCCGTTGCAGACGGTAAATCGTGTTATAGTCATTGACTATATAACGTGTAACGAGTTAAGTGTTCCGCAAAGATGTATTAACTGTTCCAGAGATTTAAACGTAACGTTGTTTCGTTACATTCCTAGGCATTTTCAATTTCACAGATGAAATCCTACGAAACAACTGTTTAACAATGTGTTTAATCTACCGTCTATTTAATTTCTTTTTTCTTTTTTTCTTCTTTCTTATTTTTTATTAATGAATAGCAAACAGCTTGATTTTGGTTATATCGTGCAAATATATCGAACGATCGATTTTAAGGAAATCGTAATGTGTAGATATTTATAAGCGATTTATTTTTTATAAGAACTTTCATATAAATTTTTCAAATATGTAATGTCTCTTATTTAAAAAACTAACATTTCCTGAATTAATACGGGATTATATTATTTATTTATATATTATATATATATAATACCTATATATATATATATCTTTTAAAATAATTATTATACAAAATAACAAATATATATATATATATTTAATACATATATTTAAATTTCATTGAATATATTTATATTTAAAATATTTTACTAACACAAGTAATGATCAAAACTATATAGATACATTTAATATATATTTTATATTTGAAATGTTTTACGAACATTTAACAAATAGTAATTAAAACCGTATCGACAGAATTTCAGATAACCGAGATAACTTCCAAAAGATCCAAGGGACGATTTTGTCAACGAGAGTATTAATATGTCCGGAAGGTAAAATACAGTGTCCGCCTATCTCTCCTTCGTTGATGGTGTCCTCCAGCCGAGTGTCCGTGGTGCAAGGTTACCGAGGCAGAAGTGAATATAATATGGGTTAATGATGTAATTATGTCGTTGCTCTCACAGTAATGCCGGTTTAATCGGGCAGCCGTCGCCCTTGCCGAGACTGTTTCAGACAAGTTAAGTACGTGTAGCATCTCTCTCTCTTTCTCTTTCTCTTTCTCTTTCTCTCTTGTTCTTTCGGCTCTACGATTTAAATACAAAATCCCTGTATCTTCCAGAAAATCG
>NC_057700.1:3205350-3272850 GCF_014466175.1 Vespula pensylvanica | reverse complement strand
CCGGAAATTCTCTATTAGTATCTAAATCGTAACATTATGATTAGTCGTTTTACAATTCCGTAAATTAATTTGACATGACAAACCGATATAAAAGGTTTTAATATCGTGTATTCTGTGTGATTGGTAGTAATTACATTGGAACTTAAACAGTGGTTATAAACGCGTTTGTCACGAGGAGGAGGATTACATAAATGACGGTTACTGGTCGTATCTCTCTGGTGCGGACACACGGAAAAATCTCTTGTCATGGCCCGTATTCGTGGCTATCCTACGGGATCCATAAATGGTTAATCCCAAGAGACGCATAAACTAAATGCTTTCGATCCTGTCGAATCGACGAGATTGCACGGTGTACTATCGCAGAATACGTGGTTATTTACGAGTATAAGTTGACTCTTCGAAGAGAGATGAAAAACATGGATCTTCTTTTAATGGATTTAATTATTCCTCGAGGACGTTCTTTCGATTTCCTTTGCGATTTCGAATACATGCATAGATACCATTGATGTAGATACATACATATACGATACGACAGGAAAGAAAAAAAGAAGAATGAACAAAAGTGAAAAATATCATAACATTATATTTTCACAAAAATTTTTCTCACAAGTGTTTCCGAAATAAAAATTGATAACGCACATCTGACATATTTATCGAAAAAAAGTTTAGAAAAAATGTTAATATTAAGGAAAAAAAAAGATTTATTTAGACACGTAAACCGACAAATTTTTAATAATGTTGTATGGATATATCTATTTATTATGATATTAAAAAGTATCACTTTTTCCATAAATTTTGATATGGAATTAAAGACGACTCGCAATTTACTGTATTTTTGATGTCATAAACTTCATAGTTGGTATGCTTCTCTCGAGAGATTTAAGAAAAAGTGAACCAGAAAAGTTGGAGTAAATGGTAATCTGGATAAAAGAAAATGAAATTATAATATGGATGGATACAGAATTATTTATCGTAGTACGACATCAATTTAATTGTTTATTACTTACAAGTATAATTAAAATATTTAACAAATAGATGTCAACAGATAAACGATTCTCATTATTACAAGGATCACTTAGAATCACTCATTTACAAAAGGTATAGAACAAATTAGCTTACGCCAATGTTTATATTAATACTCACGCACGTTGCGAGAAGAATTTTCGTAAAATATGAAAATTTCTTAATTCATTGATAACAATGAGACATAAAAAAGAGCAGAGATTAAATTCTATAAAAAAAAAAAAATCATAAAAAAATCGTGATAAGATAATTTGATTGATTTTCAACCTTTATAATATTATTAATCGGATGTTATTAATAAATACTTGCATTTTGTTTGCTTTTTTTTTTTTTTATTTATCACGTTCCTTTCGACATAATCATCGTTTATTGTTCAGTCAATATATTATACTATTGTAACGTACCAACCTCACAATAATTAAACCACTTGCAATCAGGTTTTGAGTTTCGTTGCGTAATCACGGGTCTGGACAATAGGACGGGTACTTTGCTTTTCGTACCGAACCGTCACGTGAAATATTCATCAGCTTTTGAAACCTGAGACTAGGGCTTTCACTCTCTCTTGCCTGCTAACCAAAAAAGCTCTACTTTATATTCCAGTCTACGCTAAGCTATTTGAAAGTCAAACTGTTTACTGCTTCCTCTGTGCAAACTTTTGATATAGGTAAGTCTTGCCCTACGTTTCGATAAAGCCGAGTAGTATCTCCTCCGCACGTCCTACTCTCTTTCGTTCTATTTTAAACGAATGGTTAGTCAAAACTTTCAATAGCGGAAAAGAGACAGATAAACTTTGAATAAGATGTTCTTTATTAAATATTTCGAAAAATTTTTAAGCAGGACAATACATTGTCATTATAAAAATCGTAGGTTCCTATTAAAAAAAAAAAAAAAAAAAAAATTGGAAACGAAGTTGACCTTCCACACAAATGAAAAATCATAAATGCCATAACATTTCTATCGTTTAACATTTTCTATCGTTTAAATCGAAGATAAACCTATGCCTTATGCGATTTATTTTAGAACATCAGACACAAATCAAATTCCGTCAAACTCTCGAACGATTGTAATACGAGTACCTATATATAAAATATAGAAAAAAAAAAGTTAAATTATAAAATAAATTGGATTATATGTGATAAACGAAATTATTGCCATAAAAATCAGAAATCGAAAATATCCCATAGTCAAGAAATTAGCGATATCCCTTTCCTTCAAATTTTATCTATCTATCTATCTATCTATCCGTCTCTTTAAACGCTCTTATCAAACGCTGTCGTACGGTAATAATACTAGTATCTATAGATAAAGAAAAGAAGAGTTAAATTAAATTAAATGAAAATTATATCTGAAGAACGAAATTCTTGTTTTATGCAACGATATCCGGTACTGCTATAAAAATCATCATCAATCAAGAATATCCCATAGTGAAGAAATTAGCGATCTCTCTCTTTCTCTCTCTCTCTCTCTCTCTCTCTCTCTCTCTCTCTCTCTCTCTCTCTCTTTATCCACCTCTTTAAAAGCCATAATATTCATTTTAAGATAGGAAAATAATCTTAGCCTTGAAATATCCGCGAACATCACTGTCGGTGTACTCTTTGTAAATGTAGTGAGAGATAAGACCAAGAGATTTCCAATCAGCCAACGGAAATAACGTCTAGAGGTCGGAGATGAGATCTCTCATGAATACGACAGGACGAATCATTCCTACATTAGGAGAAGAGTTGAAGCAGTAGAAGGATACTTACCATAGGCCGTTCATAACCCGACCTCCTGTCGGTCTTATCAGACGCAACGTGTATTTTTGTGTGACTCTATCTCTCTCTGTCTCTCTCTCAAAAGATCCGAGCCATTGCTTTCCACAACGTTGAACGCTACTAATTAGGAGGTTCCGCGGTTTCCGTTTGCCATCTATCTACGGTACCTTATTCGCTACCCATCCTCTAACGTCGACAGAGTACTTTGAGCTTTCGAATCCTTCCAAGTTTCTCTTTCTGATCCTCATTAGTTTATCAACCTTAACTATGAAAACTTACGAACTGTACTCTCTAGTCGTAGACGAAGTAAATAACACCTTTAACGAACGAACGAATGAACGAACGAACGAAATTTTAGAAGACCATCTTCTACCGTGTCTAATCATTAATTGGCTAACGTATCTGATTATTTAGAGTATCCATTTAAATATCTAGTTCGTTATATATGTACATACATACGTATATAAGTATCTTTCTCTCTCTCTCTCTCTCTCTCTCTCTCTCTCTCTCTCTCTCTCTCTCTCTCTCTCTTTCTCTCTATCTATCTACCTAACTATCTATCTCTCTCATTATAATTTTCCACGAAAGTCACATGAAAATTTGTAAGGCACAGTATGCTCTCTCGTTATTAGCTCCAACAAAATGAATGAGGAAACGACGAAAGTGAGAAAAGCAAGAGAGAGAGAGAGAGAGAGACAGAAAGAGAGAGAGAGAGAGAGAAATAGCGAGACAGAGATAGATGGCAAGACATCGATCGAACCGGAAGAACGTTCATACGTAAAAATTCAACGACCGTTCGAGTCGAAAAGCAACATGCAACTCTCCCATTAATACAAGTAATAATTTCCCTCCGGAACCGTTCCTAATGATCGTGCTCAGGAAGCGAAAGAAAGCATTGATGTTTATTGCATCGCACCAAGCAAGCAGGCAACCAAGCAAACAAGCAAGCAAGCAACCAACCAACCAACCAAGCAACCAACTAACCAACCAACCAACCAACCAACCAGCCAACCACCTAACCAACCAACCAAGCAAGCTCGTACTCCACGGGAACCATGTAATCCAGAAGTTCGCGATCGGATATGTATTGCAATAGAGTCTAACCAATATAAATACATATATATACATGCACATGCACATGTGTCTGACCTGTCGTCGATCTGATCACGCTTCGATAAGTCTATCTAGCACGAATTTCGAATCTCGATAACCAATCATACACGTACTCCTTTAACATATCTCGATACTCAAATAAGATATTAATTATAATTATAAATATTATAATTATTAGGTAAGCATAATTAATATAAGATATCGATTACAATGATACGAATGATATTATATTAACGTCGTTTGGATTGAAATAGTTCCGAGGCAATTTACGATATCAACGTTGACTCAAAAAGATAAATAAAAACATCGTTCCAATACGTCAATCTATCATGACATAGAAGAAGGATCACAAGATTTTCATTTCATTTAAACGCCTGGTCGTCGACGTACATACGTACGTACGTTCCTATATATATACATATATATATATATATATATATATATATATATACATTTACATATATGCATGTATGTATGTATATATGAATCTCTCGTCCACTCGTGCACAATTTTTATATATATTTTTCTCCAAGAAAGTTGAGATATTATAAGAGGAAGATCATGACAGAATATACAAGAAAGTTTCCCGATAAAGACATATAAATTCATCAAACGCATGGTCCATAGCAGACAAACAGATAGACAGACAGACAGGCAAACAGACAAACAGATAAACAAACAAATAAACAAATAAACAGACAGACAGACAGACAGACAGACAGACAGACAGACAGACAGACAGACAGACATATAGATAATACACACATATAGACTTATAAAAAAATATCTTCGTCGGAGAGTTAACCAATAGAAGAATGACGTAGCAATCCGCATCTTCCATCGTGGTACTGGCCAAGCAATAGCCATGTCTGAGGTAGTATAGATAAATGAGATCCCAGGCGGTGGTTTTCTTGTGGATAGGGCGGTCGAGCCATCTCGAGCTATTTACACAGCCACGAGCCGAGATTCGGTTTCTTTCTCGAGGCTGTTTGCACAGTGTTGAGAGTTGCTCGTTCGGGAGGATGAAGGAAGGAAGGAGAAAGAAGAGTAAGAGACAGAAAGAAAGAGAGAGAAAGAGACAGAGAAAGGGGAAAAGAAAGAATAGAAAGACACCAAAAGAAAGAGAAAGAGAGAGAGAGAGAGAACGAGATAATGACGGATGAAGAAGAGAGAAAGAGAGATGGAGAGAGAGAGAGAGAAATGATTAAGGGGTTACTGGTAGCAAGTAGCAAATGGTACTGGAGCTTCGAGATGTATGGAAAAATCCGACTACGCAAAACCCCTCAGGGAAAAATGGTTTTCTCTTTCTCTAGCATACCACAAGTCTCGTTTCTCTCTCTCCCACCCTTCTATACCTACCTCTTCCCCTCTTTGTCTTATCCCTTTCTCCTCTGTTATAACTCTTTTCTTCCAGTTTATCTCTCTTTCTCTCTCTCTCTCTCTTTCATTCTCTTTTCCTATCCCTTTCTTTCTTTCTCTCTTTCTCTCTCTCTCTTTCTTTCATTCTCTCTTTTACTCCTGTTTGCTTACTTGTTTAGTTACTTGCTCACTTGCTTGCTTGCTTGCTTACTCGCTTGCTTGCTCTCGTATCGAACTACGTAGACGTCATAGACCTAATGATTTTTCATATCAACTGACAAAGAGAAAAGCTAGGCTCTGTTCCAGTTTTATCATTATCACGTATAACCGATCATCTCAACAAGCGAGTAAGTATTATCAAGGCTACAGTTAACAGTGATAAATCGAATATCTGTTAATGGCTTGCTATTGTTCTTTCGTATCAAAAAGAATGATTATGTATTTTATCGAAGACATTCGCGAATCTATCGATGATGTCCTTTAAAAGTATTAAGATACAGATATATACGTGTATATTTATATATTAAACGTCGAACTTTTCGATAGAATGTATTCATTCAATATCGTATTAAAATTTAAGAAAATCGAAACGTCATATCTCGTTCAGTTCGTTTTTTAATAAGTTACAACATCGCGCATTATAAAATAACATTAATCAATTAAAAAAAAATATATATATATATAAAATCATTGGACGAGCTTGATGTCACGATAAGGATACGTAATCTTCGAGGAAAATTCTGAAAATTATTTTTCCCTTTTTCAAATCACAAATATTATTTATTTTTTTTTTTTCTCTTGACAGTTTTTCTTATCGTCGTCAAGTGTGAATTTCGTTGTTAGATGAGAAACACTGTATATACGATTTAATGTAACCATAGATCGTTGACTATCTATATCGATGAAAGATTTACAATTTACATTCCAGTTATAGGGTAGGTATGCGTGATCATAGGCAAGGTCGTTATTCCAACACCAGTTCAAAGACATGCAAATGATATTGTGAAAGGTTAACTGCAAATTTTTTCATCCCTATTGATCGCCCAGCCAAGCCACAAGCAACCACTTTGATTATTATCGACATCGATTGCCTTCACCATCACCACCCTCTCCCTTTCCATTTGGTGGTTTTTCAGAGGCACTGTAGTTGGTACAGACGACTCTTGTGTATCAATAACCTGTCGAGTTTTTTATCTTCAAAAAAAATATATATACATATCCATCCTCATTTTATTAATCTTACGATATTTAATTTGATTTCAATAAATTAAAAAACAAAACGATTTCGTATTTTTTTATTTCTCGATATTTTTTCTTTTCTTCTTTTTCTTTTTTTTTTTTTTTTTTTGTAAACTGATAAATACAAAATCTGAAATTTATTTAAATATAAATCTTTTTACTTATCTAATATTTACCTATCGAAATTATATCAATTGGGTATATTTAAGTAAAATCTCGTTCTCATTTTGTCGCACGATTATATCCCAGATATATGCAACTAGAATATTTTTCTCGAGGTTAATCAATTTGTTTCATATAGATATAATTATTTACGTACAGTTCGGAGTATTTAAAAAAAATTACGATTACATTTTTATTCAATAATTTCTTTAGTTTATGTTCTATTAAATTTGAACTATTAATTTCTTTTCTTCTTTTCTCTTTTTTTTTTTTTACGTTTTTAATTCTCCTTCTCGTTAATTCATTAATTTAAAATCGAGTTCGTCAAAGAAGAATACCTGTCTTTGAACTTGAATTATCAATTCGTTTAATTCTCATTCTCAAATCGAATTTACATTTGAGTTCGCTATTTAACATAAGTAATTAATCGTAAACTCGTACGGTGAATTTCTTATAGTTCTATTAAATGTAATTAAAATTATAGATTAAATTGTCTGCAAGAAAATGATATTGAACGTTAATAATTAAAAAGAATAAGAAAAAATGAAAGAAGTTAAGCTTAATTTTCCATTAATCTTTGAAGGGTAAAATCGTTAACGTACGATACAGGTCGTTCTTAACGAGTCGTTCGAGGTCTCGTAAATCTGTCGTCTTTGTAGCAGGTTCGTGCATTCAGTACACAGTCAATGTGTCTCCCTTGCCTCTACTAAAGGAAGAATTATAACTGTATAGAGAGAGTGGTTGTTGGCTTCGAGTATAGGCAGTCGACTCCTTGGTTGAAGGGTACTACAGAAATCTTAGTAAGTCGGCGTAAATGACAGACAGTACTCGGCATAATGAGGCCGTTGCTAATCCTTTAGACTCTATGTCTCTCTCTCTCTCTCTCTCTCTCTCTCTCTCTCTCTCTCTCTCTCTCTCTCTGATCTTCAAGTCTTCTTATCTCTCCTCCATTTTTATTCATTATCCGTAAATAACTCTCATCTACCACGTATTTTTCGTCTTATTTTCTCCTAACTGAATTCTCAATGAAAAAAGAACATAATTTTATTTTATTCGAAGAAATGATTTTATCTACTAAAGTTGCTTCGTACTGTGATAATCTAGCGACATATTCCTAATGTCGATGAACTTAAACGGGTCACGGTTGAAGGGTTCACTCCATTCATACATATCACGTAGAATAATGCCACGTGTCAACGCCTACAATGAATGCACATAGATAGACAGACGCTCGTACGAATAACTTCATTTTGCTCATGTAAATAACATTTATTAACACTTACATATATGTATGTATGTATGTATCAAATACATGAATATGTAAATAAAAAGAGAGAGAAAGAGAGAGATGTTATTAACAACTATGAAAGTACGATGTGATTTTAAGTAACTATTAATTTTATATAATACATATATGTATGTATGTATGTATATCTGCATGTATGTATACATAGATGCTAGAATTTTGTTATTCATCTATTTATTTATTTATTTATTTAATTATTACGAAAATTGTTTCACAATAGACAACAAAATAAGAACGTGACAAGAATGTTACCATAGAAAAGAAAAGAATACTCATACATTATATATATATTTTGACCTATAAACGAATTATCATATAATTAACATGTTAATTAACGTCGAAGTGAATACATTTCAGGTATTGTCTCACACGACAAAATGAGGAAGAGACAGGACTGCACGTCTCGTTTCTAGGAACCAGACGACCGGGAAGCGACATTAAGGGAGGAAGCTGAATTGGATTGACATTATCTACGGTTCCAAGTTCCGGTACATCCCTCGAGAAATCAGTACAGTGCCTGCTGCTACCACTGTCCGACTCGTTCGATATATATATATATATATATATATATATATATATATATATATATACACAAATGTATACATTCGAATAGTACACACCCTACAAAGCTTATTTTCTAACATATGTGTTTATGTTGTGTTGTATAGCTATGTATGTTTGTATATATGTGTAAGGGTATAGATATGAGTGTAGATGTGCCTGATAAAAGGAAGCTTTTAACTATGCACGAACGAAGAAGTAAATTTTGTAATAATTTCTTCTTTACTCCTTCCTTGCCCTATCTCTTTTTTCTATTTCCCTCTCATTATTATTTTCTTCCTTTCTTTTTCTTTTTTCATCCCTTACTCTAGTCTTGTTTTTCTCTGTTGCTTATCTCCGATCCGAAACGTGTTAGATTATGCAACAAACGATCCAATTTAATTTCCTGGCCATTGAAGCATGTATTAACGCTGATTGAACATGGACGTTCCTAGTCCAATTATCGTTAATTTAAAGTCAATTATCATCGTGAACTCTTTCAAACGGAGTAAACTTCTCTTTATCAATGAAAAAATTAATATCTTTAATATCTATACAATATATATATATATGAAACTATATGTGAAAATAAACGTTTCATATATAATCGAATTTATTTAAATGTCTATACTTATATTACCATATTTCTGAACGATTAATACGAGAGAAAGAGCAAAATTTCAAAATTTATATGATTTGTCTACATACAAGAGAGATATATAATAAATAAATAAAAACGTTTAATTACATTAACATTGAAAATAAATTATTTAAATGATACATTAAACAAGAAAAATGAAATGAAATTTAATAAAAAACTTTCAACTAAATTTAATATCGTTTCCTCAACAAAGCCTGATTACCTCGATCTGTTATCGATAACAGACATAATCAAGATTTTAAAAATATAACGAACACGACACAAAAGTGTATATATATATATATATATATATATATATATATAAATTCAAAAAATACCCTAGAGAGAGAGAGAGAGAGAGAAGCAAATTAATTCGTAACATTTGAAAAATTTTCGGAAGTGAGAAAAAACAAAATATATTTATCACTGAATGACCATTGCGGCCAACATTTCACGCGTTTATAATCGAGAGACCGTAACTCCGCTGCAATCGCCATTTAAAATATACGTTTTATATTTTAATTAAAGCTTATAGGTACTCTCGATTCGTACGTGAGTGGTAGTGTATACTGCACGAATAAATACATATATGCGTATATCTGAAAGCACGCGAGAGTTTCACGTAGAAGAAAAAAAAAGAAAAAAAAAGAAAGGAAGATAAAAAGAAAGAAAGAAAGAAAGAAAGATTCTGTAAAGGAAAAAATTTTTCTAAATTATACGTTTTAATGTGCAAGAATGTCGATGGTTTTGCCTGCTCGTGGTCTTAGATACTTGAAAGTCTCGAAAGGAAAGGCGAAAGATTCAAGTACCATGTATTTTTCGCTTGCTTGCCTATCTACACGTATACGCACATGCACACTCAAATTCACAAATACATGTACAGTTATACGAACAAGTATACGAACAGGTATATGCACAGATAAGTACATGAACATGCATACGTCCACTCGAACTCACAGATACAAACATACAGGTTTACGAACAGGTATACGCATAATTATATCCAACCCTACAGTATATTTTAATACGTATATTTTAATTGTACGAAATACGTCGTAAAAGTTTATACATTGCCTCTCCTTTAAATATTTTGTTAAATTTTGTTTGGCAGACAAATGCTGGAATTCAGAAACCTCGAGGACTAGCTTTACTACAGACAACCTACCTACAGACCAATCTCAATCCTCTTAGAATGCTGAGTACTTAAGGTTGCGTTTGAACTCTTCTTCCCTTAAAAGGGTTTACGGTTCGTGTATTGCCACCACAGAAGATATTAAACCTTCTATAACTCGCTTTTCGAATATTCGCATAGCGATGATGAAAATATATCGAATTATTCGATATAATTATTTGGTGAATTATTCGATGAAAATATTCGTATAGAATAAATTATAATTATATATATATTAATAAAACTTCCTCTCTCTCTTTCGTAGAAAGGTTCTTTTTCACGGGTACACCAATTCATCGAAGTATTCATTTATTTTAACATTTTTTTATTTGCATCATTATTATCTGTTTATAGGAAGAACAAAAAATTATTTCACAACGATTATTAATTGTTGGATAACAAACTTTTTTTCTTACATCAATTTATCATTATTCTATTTATAAAAAAAAAAAAAAAAAGAAAAAGAAAAAGAAAAATTAATAACAATAATTATTAATTACCGAATAATACTTTTGTAAATATTAATTTATCATTAAATATTATTTTTTCAAGTCTACTAGAATTGAACGTGACTGTATATATAGTAACACTCGAAGTTATAAAAAAAAGTTAAACCGTTGTACACCTTTCGCGTAAAAATGATCTCTGAACGAATTCAGATCGGATCAAGAACATTCATAAAAGAAAAAGAGAAAGAGTAAGAAAGAAATAGAGAAAATAAAAATATATTAAATAGATACCTTAAAGTATCTACTACATTTTTTAACTATTCACGGTTCATCGGTCGTTCATTCTCGATTTATTTCTTCAGATCTGACACCTTCAAGATATTTCCTTCCGTCATTGTGTGAAGCAAGCTTGTCCTAGTTTCCATTAAAGAAGAAGCTTTACTTCTTCGTTCAATGACCGAGTACTTTTAAAAGTACAAGCTTTAAAATTGTGAACATTCTAATGATGTATTTATCTCTATTTCTCTTTCCACCATTTTCTTCACGTCTATCGTTCGTTCTCAGTCATCTCAGTCGGTCATATTTAACGAGACGATGATTATGAACACGCATGGCTGTGGGTATACGATAAAAGTGATAAATATATTTGATAATAATATCTATTCGAGCAAATGAACGTATATGTACATATCTCATAATAGTAATAGATTATTAAACAAAATATAATAGTTTGTCAGGATAAAATAATTCAATGAATTGTTTGAAAACATTAAAAACGTCTATTTCCAGTTGACCCTTATATATATTTCGTTATAATATCGAAACATAAAATGATCCCTTGCTTGTTTGCTTCATATACATAATCAATCCCTGTGTGATATAGAGTTCCTAATAAATTTACATTCCTATAACAATTAATGAATACATCGTCGTTGTTATATTAAAGTTGTACACTGTATAAATATGGAGTTGAATTTTACGATTCTCTGCGTCGTCGTATAAAATTTTGATAAATTTTTTATTAAATCGATTAATACTCGAACTCGTCTTTTCATTTACTTCGAATTTTATTTACATCTGTATACCATCAATTCGTTTACGATTATAATGAGTGTTCCTTTCTCATCCTATTATTCGCGATTCGAATTTTACATTTTATCGATCATGAGAAGTGTTAGTGAGCGATAATATTGTTTGTACTTAACAAAAATTGGAAACAAAGTGAAACATACGAAATATGCTATTCTATAATCATTATTTTATTTTTACGTTGACATTTTCATACTATTTAATACTTATATAATATTTAACGAATAAATTAGGCGATCAGAACCGATAGGATTTATTAAAATATCTAATTAATTAAACAAATATGCAGGATGTTCCGTAAGAAAATAAAAATCATTAAACTTTCGATTTAATCGTAAATAGCTTCGTATTCTTAAAATATTTCGAACGTAAAGTCATGAGACTTTTTTAATGAATTTCTTCTCTCTCTTTCTCTCTCTCTCTCTCTCTCTCTCTCTTTAACAAACGGGAGATATTCAACAAGAACCCAACCAATTTATAATCAGCTTATATAGACAATGTATAAGAATGTCTGTGCAATATGGTAACGAATATAACAATAGAATTACCCTGAAATATCCTAGTCTTTTGATCATAAAGATCTTGAAGGATCATTAAGAAAATTTTTACGATGGCTTACCTTCGGTTTATTTCATTTTACAAAATTTGTACGTTTAGGGATTCGATGTGGAATGAAAGGAAAGAGAAAAATAAAAAATTCAAGAAAGAATAGTTGAGGTAAAGATTAAGAATTAAGGATGGGTATGAGTTTATTGGACTGTAATGCTATAACTAATACTCGAGTTTCGTACTCGTCTTTTTTTCTTTCTCATTGAAACGGCTCGAACTTTGCCCTTTTTTTAGAAAGCTACTGGCGAATGGTAATAATTAATAGCTTCTGCTTCCCGCGTTTTTTTTTATCTTCTTTTATTTTCTTTTCTTTCCTTTCTTCCTTCCTCTTTTTCTTTTCTTTTTTTCTTTCTCTTCACTTTGACGAACGAAAGAAAAGTTCTCCTTCTCGTTTTTCCAATATCGCGTATTCTCGTTTTCGTGTGTTAAAAACATCCTTCCCTCGCATGATCGATTCTTGTGTTTTCTCTTTTAGCTTCTAATTTTATTTATTTATAAATGTTCTCTTTTTTTTTTGCGTTAGAGACATTAATAAATATATACATAGATGAATAAAAAAAAATGATGATAATAATATCGCATTATTATTAATGAAATATTTCGAAAGATGTAAAATAATAATCGTAAAATGTGCCATTACAAGGGTACAGGTAGTTGCAATATTAAAACTGTTGTAAAGGTCCTTTTCCCCACTTTTCTTCAAACCATTTCCTTCAAACCATTTTCCCTCTCTTCAAATTTTTCCTTCCTTTTGATTGGACATTAGACGAACCATCCAACTGTATAAATAGCGACCGTAACTTCGACGTTCAACTTAGTCCAACTTAGAAGACTGTGAGAAGAAGAGATCTAATTCTCAAAATCATCGAGTAATATATATACTTCGTACGTATATACTTAAAATTCTTCATACACGTACCAAACGATCATCATGACTATACCTACAACTAATCGAATTGATTTAAATAATTACCAAATGAATTATAGAGGAAATCAACTGAGAAGTTTAGAACCTATTTATCATAATGAAAACGAAGATAATGATGATGAAATTAATAATGAAAGTATTGACTTTAATGATGATACAGATTATGAAACTATTAATCTCGAAGGCCTTAACGTAATTTACAGAAGCAATTACGATAACGACAATAATAACAATAACAATAACAATAACAATAACAATAACAATAACAATAACGATAACAATAACAATAATAGTGTTGAAATCGTTCCAGTAGAAAATGATTATCAAAATAATAATCTGGAAGAAAATGGAAATACTATAAATGAAAATCGAATGCATGCAATCACATTGCTGCACAATATGCTTAGAAGACTTCATGCATCGTCTTCTAATGCGCTTCAATGTACTTGTAATTCAGTATTGTATGATATGTAAAGTGCCTAAGGTATTTACCACATAAACAAGATCAATCTTTCTTTTGGACTCAACTCGTTTACAAGAGCAAACCTTGGAATCGACGCAACCCAGATACAACCCAGATGCAACCCAGACGCAACTCAGATGCAATTCAGAAGACGTGACCTATTTTCTTCATCTTAGATAAACGTTATTGTTGTGATCATAATATCTAATATTTTTTCCCTGCTAAACACTTTTTACTTAACGAATTTTTCTTAACGAAGATTATGTTAAAAAAAATTTACAGAATTGTAAGTTAACACGCATAAAATGAATGTACAAAATATTCATACTCTTATAATTTTCTATTTATATGGATATATGTCTTTATCACTTTTGTATGCATGCACGTATGTATGTATGTTTGTGTGTGTACGTATACCATTTTACAAATGTGTATAACTTAAGTGTAAAGTAATATTCTTTGTCAAATGATATTTACTAAAGCTTGTATCACTAATACAATTTATATATCTATTTACTTATCATCATGTATATAATGCGTCGTGAACATTTAGTAATACCTCTAATAATCATTATTTACTCAAATCTGAACATATTTGTATCTTTGGATCTATGTATGTAAATTTGATTGTATCAAATGAACGATATGATACGAAAATAAAAAAAAGAAGTTTTTAAGATTCAGACAGTGACACTGTGTAATCGTTTCATTTTTATTAATACTATGCTAATTTAAAAGTCAATTTGATACTTTATTATGAAGACAAGATAGAAGAGAAGCAGCTGCCCGATCGCGGACGCTTTATATTGCGCTTATGAAATAATTTGAAATTCAAAATGATATTTTTGTTTCTTGAAATTAAAATATTCTTCTCGATGGATTTATAAAGCTCATTTAAAAATAAAAAGTAAAAGAAAAAGGATTACGAAACATATTAATTTCTATCTTTGAAACGTTCTTAAGGGATTATATATAATAAACTTTTAGAAAGTTAAGAAAAAAGATCTTTCAAAAATATCTTTATTCGATAATTTAAAAATGTTCATTGAAAATAATTTGAAAAATTGACGATTGAAATCGATTATGCCAAATTCGATATTACTTCTATCTTAAAACTTAAACGCTGTTTTTTCAAAACTGTTTTTCAAAAATTTGAAAGACATTCGATACCTCGTCATGCGGAAATTTATTTGTTAATATCATAGTTTATTTTCTTTTTTATTCATTAAAAAACTACTGAAATGTTTTATCGAAATTCAATAGCTCGTATTTTTTTATTGAACGAAAATATTAAAATCGTTTTTCTCTTTTTTTTGTTTAATGTACTTTAATGACTTTTTGTTTTGTAGTTTTGTTTTTCTTTTTTTTTTTTTTTTTTCTTTTCATTTTCGATAATTCTCCGAGGAGATAATATTGGCACTACAAACGACGTACAAATCTACTTTACTCGGTTCGACATCTACATCGAATTCCTAAAGAATAATGATCAGTTTTAATTCGTTTGTTTCTTTTCTAACAAAAAGAAACATTCCTCGAATTACACATTATCACGTGTATTTAATGATTTTTTTATTGACGAAATAAATTACATGTGAAAAAAAGTAATCATAAAAATAGCCTTTTACCGGTGCATCTAAGCATACGAGATCACTTGAAATTTTCTTTATTTCAAAGGAAGAAGACACTTTTCGATAGAAAATCTCTGGGAAATTCGTCATAATAGTAGGCTTATCGCATAAGTATCGAGTAGCTTGATGGCGTATTGCGGTAGGATAAGTGGCTTTAATCCAGCTTATCTCCAAATTCCATGATCGATATGAACGCCAGAATCAAGGCCCTTTGAAGCTATGTACATACCTTGCAACGATTTGTTTTACTGCAAATAATCGGATTTTCTCGATCGGTAATCCATGCCAACAGTATGGAAACCTTCCGTTCCGTTTGGAAGTTTTTATGCTAAATCAAAATCCATTCTCTCCTTTCATCATCCTCTCGCCGTAATATTCTCTATATAAATAAAAAATATTAACTCCGAGAAGAAACTTCTTTATATTTTTTTCCATTCGTTTCGATTTCCACGTTAGAAGTATTTTCTCGCGAAAAAATTTATTAGAATCATTAACTGTACTTTAATTCAAACGTAATAGCTATAGGGCAATACCCATGTAATAATAACAAAAAAAAAAAAAGAAAAAAAAAGAAAAGAGAAGAAGATATAAATCAGGAACGTATCGAAAGGTTGTAGGTAGTAAAGTCGTATCGATACCACCTTTAGGTGACCTTTTTAAAACTTTTCTCCATTCAGATTTTCAATGGGGTCTTTCCTCGTAAAAGGTGAAATAATTTACGACTTTTAATCTCGGCCAAGATATTCTAACGACGACGAGTTAAATAAGTGGCAACCATCTATGTATGTATCTAAGTATTATGTATGTTACCGTGAGAGGACACGCTACAAGCAATAAAACTTTCTCGCTCGACAATACTACGGTCGCTTAATTACCTCGCAATTTCGTACGATCCTTTACGAAAAGTCTACGAACATTTCGATTATACTCGACGAGTTTGATCGTAAAAACTTTTATTGAGACTTGCCTTCCACCCTACCCTTTAAATTCTACTATTTCTGTTGTATGACATACTTAAACATATAAATTCGTGTCTCTTAAAATCCATTTTTCTTCTCTTTCTATCTCTATTTTTTTATCTCTCTCTCTCTCTCTCTCTCTCTCTCTCTCTCTCTCTCTCTCTCTCTCTCTCTCTCTCTCTCTCTTTTTCTATATCTCTGTCATTCATTCTTTTTCGATCCCCTTTTTCGCAACCATGTACAACTCTTTTTTTCGAGGTGAGTAAGGGGAAAGGGAAAGAAATCCTTTTGAATATTTCAAATCGAAACTTGCTCGTACGTTAAATATTCGCTCTTGAACGATCGAAAATTGTATTACCATGAACGTTCTTCGCGCTACTTTTCAGGTCAATCCGCGCTTACCGGAGAGTATCTCGTATAATTCGAGTTACTCTGTGATTTACGATAGCCGAAGCTCGACGGTTTTTAGACCGCGTACTTCGTTATCTATCGCGTTGCATGTAAAATATCGAGAAGATCGGTAAATGGGGACACGATCGAGGTACGAGAAGAAATATTGAAAATCGATACGACTCTTTCTGACTAAAAAATAAAACTAAAAAATAATGAAATATAAAAAAAAAGGAAATATATATTTAAATATATATATATATATATATGAGATCGCATGATTAATTAAAGAACTAATTAACTAAATCGATAAGACTCTTTTTGACTAAAAAATAAAAAAAAAATAAAATAAAGCATACACCTATGTATAATAACTATATATGCTAATGACCGTAAAATTAATTAAACGTAGAACTAATTAGCCAATACGAGTGACTGAAGTTAAATCACGAATGTGTAGAATTAGGAATTTCGATTATAAGATTTTAATTCGTTCTTTAATGCATGTTTGTTCTACTCTTTATTAATTTTCTCATAATTTCAAATATTAATGTAAAATTATGTTTCCGATCCATTCAAATTCACTTTTCGCAAGTTCAAACAGATTAATTTATCCAACATCGTATTACCGTACCCGAGGCGACATTGAGGCAATGTTAAATTAACTTAGAAATGAAACTAGATCAATTTCCCTTGCTTACGTTTAAACGCTATTATCATCTCGAGTATCATCACGATGTGGGTAGATCAGAGAAAATTTTCTATTTGTCTTCGCAATCATAACAATCTCATTCTCGCAATATAAATTTACATTTCTTTCTTTTTTCTTTCTTTTTAATTCAAGAATATCATGCACACAAACGTTATGAATTCTCCTGAAGCTGTAAGAGATAAACAAAAGATCATAGTAATATCATTCGAATATGTTTAAAATCCGACAAATATTCTCACTACGGAATCAAAAAATTACCTCGAAGAATTCGAATTTGTAGAATCAGAAAGAGGAAGAAAAAGGAGAAAAAGAAGAAGAAGAAATAAAATAAAAAAGAAGAAGAAGAAAAAGAGGAAGAGAAAGAAAAGAGAAAGCCTGGAGTGAATTGTTATCACGGAAAGAAATTTTTTCTGAATACTTTACAAAAACTTTTCCTATTCGTTTTACCATGAGAAAGAAAGAAAGAGAAAGAAAGAGAAAGAGAGAGAGAGAGAGAAAGAGAGAAAGAGAGAAAGAGGAAGAGCGAAAGAAAGAAAGAGAAAGAGAGAAAACAGATAGGAGAGAGTTATGCTAGCAGAGAGTTTGCTGGAAGAAGTTATGCTGACTGAAAAGTTTGACGGTGAGGCGCAATGTAAATTTCTCATACAATTTTGTCGGTACACATCCGCCATAAACATATTACCAGGTAGAGAATAAAGGTAGGATGAGGGTAAAGTAGAGGAATACTTTCTTCCATAACGAGAATGAAGCCCTCGACAATTCATGCCTCGTATTTTCAAAATTGCAGCAATTTTCTTTCTTTTCTATTCGACTTGGAATCGTATACGTAAACTAGAATACCGTATACGTTATACTTTTTTGAAATTTTGACGTATTATATCTTCTTATAGCATTTCCCTTTAGGGATTTTTATTATGTAAATAAAGAAAAACGTGTTTAAAAGAGGTAACTATGATAAATATTATAACGAACGTGTTTCTGTACGTAATATTAGCATTAATCTTACAATCAATTTTTATACGTTTATATATGTATATATATATATATGTGTGTGTGTGTGTGTGTGTGTTCATGTTTGTTGCAATTATTTGTTGCAATTTTCTTTCCTACGCATCGATCTAGAATATTAAACGAAAACGTATTACTTTTGTGAATTTTTAGGATTTATATCTTCTTATAACATTTCCCTTTAGAATGACATAATATGAATAAGGAAACGCTTTTAAAAGTGATCGATAGTTAATATCATAACAAGGATATTTGTAAAATGATTTCAACATTAATATTATAGTTAATTTTTATATATTCCTTTGCATTAAAATATTAAAATTTAATCTTGGTAAAAATTATTTAATCGAAATAAAATTACATATATTTAAGATTATTATATTATTTCGTACGGAAATGTTCGTTAATAAATTTTTAGTAACATTACTCGTAAATGTTTATTTTTCTTTCTCTCTCTCTCTCTCTCTCTCTCTCTCCCTCTCTCGTTAGCCTTCAAATCAAAACTTGTAACATTTACATGTTTCAAATTCGTATCTGATATCTGCATATTCAAACAGATTATCATATTAAAAATTGTAAAAAAAGAGCTGCCGTTACTAATTTAGTGCATATACCTGCGAAATCTGTTCTCATTCGGTTCTTCGATGTGTGATTATACTTATACATATATATACATACATACATACATATATATATATATATATATATATATATATATATATATATATATATATATAAATGTGTATACCTGTATGTTTGTGTGTATGTACGCGTCTATGTTAACACGAACATTGAAGTCTCGCACACCGGTCCGGAACCGTAGTCTAAATCAAACAGCACTGCAAATTGCAAATGAGAGCTAATTGCTTTCGTGCTTTACTTACAACCGCAGAAACGTTTTAACAGGCTCTGACGCGCCAGAGTGTTCGTAAACGGGATGGCCGCTGTGTGTTACAGGGAATTTAATCCCAATAAAGGACCAACCAATGGAACTTAACTTCCGACTATCGTATCGCGCTTGGAACTTCAATCGAATAATACGATTGAACGCGTATCCTTTCCCACCAACGATTCCACGATTTGATTGCTTAGATTTTCGAATTGCCCCTTTCGAGTTCTGACTCTCGGAGATTTAGAAGTTTACAGTCCCGACATTGTGGAGAAAGTGAACTTACGTATGTACGTATACAAGAGAGAAAGAAACTCGATACACTAAACATCGAACGAATCAAAGATACAAATTTTAATCGCCGTTTTAAAAATGCAATTATGCAATAAAATCATAAGTATATATACATAAGTCAATAAACTCTTCTTCTTTTTATCTCCTTATCTTAAAACAAATATTAAGAAAACCAAAGAATCGTAAATAGTAAAATATTGAAAAAAAAAAAAAAAAAAAAAAAACAAATTAACGCTGATCGACACGTTGAAAATAATATCGAAAACAATTTCGAATAGGAAATTGATGATGAAGCAAACTCGAGATATTTTTGTTCTTTTTCTTTTTTGTATCATTCATTTCGTCATCAATGATGTATAGAATGAAAGAGACGAAGAACAGATATTAATAAACTAAATCGATTTACGAAATAGTTCTCAGCTACGAATAGGATATCAATTGTTAGACATCGACAAAAAATATCTTAAGTATACGTTATAAAAAAAATCTTTAGGAATAAATCTTTTTCTTTTTTCCTTTTTCCTCCCATTGCTTCACCAACAGAAAAAAGAAAGAAAGAAAAAGAAAAAAAGAAAGAAAAAAATACCAGCACAAAGCTGACGGAAAAGCCATAGGTTATAGTCGTAGCATTCATAGCGTTGCGTATCTGTTTACAGAACGTGTTTGTTTGTATGCCGGCGGTAGTTAGTGTGTTTGGTTCGATGATACAATTGTATGCACAGTGTGGACTCTATTTGCCAGTGCACAAGGACATACCGGAGTTGGTGTTGGTCAGTGCATAGGCTCAGTCGATAGGCAGCCGTTGAATGCATAGGCGGATATCTGTGTTTGTTCACCCAGAATACGCTTTGAGCTTTGTGCTATGACAGCGACGTTACATCTACGGATCTAGCCGCAAAGTTGAGAGCGGATCGTTCGATCACGATCTTAAGCCGACACTACAGCCTCCCATTACGTCATCGAGACACGATCTATCTATATACACCATAAGTATCTATTAACTGCTTCATAATCATCTATAATATCTACTTTTTACAATGTTTAAAAATAAAAAAAATTACATCGTGTCGTTTTAGAAATATTTGTTCACAATTACGAAACGAAGGATTATTTTCCACGTATTAATGGAAATTTGTTAATCTATTCTACAAAGTAAGATAAGTAGATAGTGGTATCTGTTTATACGATTCCCACAGGGTGTATCTATCTACGTATGTATGTATGTATGTATGTATGTCTGTATGTATGTCTGTATGTATGTACAGATTGGAAGAACTAATTCCAACCACTAATGGTTCTGCCAATAGCAATGTCTTTAAGACTGAATAGTGATTATCGTTCGTAAGAGAGATCGAAAAAGGAATCCTCTCTTTACTGATTAAAAATAAATACGAACAAGGAAATAGAGATCTTTTCTTTGGAATGAATTCAAGGATTTAACTCGAGTTAACTATTGGATTGCGATAATATTTTTTCTATCGTTTAATAGAAATTATCTTTTGTCTTAAAATAATATTACGTATGTCTAGAAAGTTTTAAAAGTAAAAATGGAACCTTCAGAAATATTTTTATTCGATTATATTGACGTACAAGTAAGGACTTTCAACGATTCACAATAATTGCTTGTAAGGGTCATATATCATTAATAAGTATATTTGATTTTAGATGGAATTTGAATACTCGTTAACAAAACGTATAGATAAAGGACATAATGCCAACATTTTACGAGATTTACGCATTTTTAATCAACACACATAGTCTTTTATAATCTGTTGAATCGGACAATAAATAAATGATGAAAGTAGGTTCTACTAAACAAAAAGAACCATGGGTTTGTTTGAATTTTTACTTACCCTTCAAATATCAATTCATCATTCATAAGTCCATACGATTATGAGATTTTATTCTAACATTTCCAACGAATTATCCTAACACTATCAATAAGCATCTTTCTTTTCGTTTCCATACATTTTTCAACCCTGAACTTTCTCTTTTCTAATTTCGCCATCGTATTTAAGAATAATTCGAGAGAAAGCATCGATTTTTTAAATCGCTCTTAATCGAACAAATCGACTCTGCTTGATTGGAGATCAATAATTTTAGAAGCATAACGGATTGTTTCAATTTCTTTTAATTTTTTTTTCCGACGAAAGAAATATTCCTCGAAGTATAAGCATTGCCACATGTGTTTAATAATTTTTTATTAAAAAGATAAATCACATACGATAATAAGATCGTCATGAAAATAGTCTTTCCTCTCGACCGTTCAGATATATTTAACTCGTTAATAAAGACATTAACGATGATAATCAATTATGTCAGTAAAATTAAGTGTCATGCGTTAACATAATAAAAATTTCCGAGGTTTACAAAATGATTGTAAGATCTCTGATTTACGAGTCACTCAAAAGTTGTCTTGTCATCCATAACAACACAGGATACTGATTACGTACAAACCGAAATTCTTTTAGTCTGATTAATCGTTCGATCAAACATTAAAGAATCGACGTAACAAAAGATACAAAAAAAAAAAAGATCTACTGTAGTTGTTTTCAATTATGTAGTTCTCGTTGAATCTCAACAAATGTCTTACCTTTTACTTCCGGTACCAAATTAAATAAAATAAATGTAATTATCCAGACGATGATACAAAATCCAAAAAAGGGAAAGGAATGGCCATAATTAAAATATATAGCAATTAAAATATAAAGCTTACTAACGATCATCCCAAATAAACCATTAGCAATACCAATGATACAGAAACTAAGAGGTTTTACTTCGATCGAGAATATCTCAGACATCATGATAAATAGGAGATTAGATATTGAGTTAGAAAAGAAAACCAACATAATAAATGCTATTAACGGTACTAAAAAATACGTGGACACGTCTTCGTTGATATAATCTTTAACGTAAAAGAAAGAGCCAATGGTGAGATTGCAAAATCCAATCATAATACCGGATACAAATATCAATGGTTTACGACCTAATCTATGAACAATTAAGATCATTGATAGAGACGATAATAATAATGTAACACCAAAGATTATGTTAGCGATGTAATGAGACATTTTACTTGACGTTTCTTTGAATATCATTTGTCCATAAATTAGCATGGTCGTGTAACCACTGAAATGATTACATATAACCATTAAAAAGATGATTAAAAAGGCACGTCTATTTTCTTTGATCATAAATATGTCCTTCAACGTACTTCCACTTCTTGTCTTATTATTTTCTTCCTCGTTGTTCAAGGATTCAACGATCGTTCTTAATTCCTCGGAAACGTCGATTTTACCATGTAAGTTTTCTAAAACGATTTCGGCTAACTCGGTTTTACCTTTCATTGCCAGATAATATGGCGATTCTGGCATGAAAGAAAAGAAAACGACGAAGCAGATCGACGGTATAAGAAAAATAGTAGCTGTTGTTGTTATCGTTAAGTAGGGTACTGTTATATAAGACGACAGGATACCGAGATTGAACGTGATGCCTAATAAAGCTCCGTTAACACCACGAGTCTTTATCGAGGATATTTCGTCCAAATATATTGGAATCACCATGAGACCCAATCTTAAAGAGATACCAGAGAAGAATCTTGCCACGTACAACATCTGCAAGCAATAAAAAGAGAGAGAAAAAGAAATAATGACGGAACGAAGACCCAATAGAAAATCGTGTGAATCGACCTTTATTCGGCTTCGTATAACCGAATAAAAATTTGACAAAGTTCTTATCTTCAATCTTATCTGTTTCTCTAAGTGATAAATAAACATATCGTAAATGTTACGAGAGGAATTTATACAAGAGATTATAAGAATATGATTTTTACCAATTAAGATCTCTTTTGTTATTTCAAACCGAAGTCATGGTTAACTTGAAATATTCTGACACTTTTGTAATTAGTAAAAAAGAAAACAAGAAAAGTCACGTTTCATTTCCATTTGAAATTATTAAATCAAAATGCGAAATAAAGTACTTACCGTTACGCTCTTCGCAACTATGATCAAACACCAACTGAGAACGAGTGATAGACCGCAAAACAATAACGTATATTTTCTCCCAATTTTGTCAATTGCAAATATATTGATGAGTGGTGCTAAAATTTGACCAAACATCATGGAAGCCGCTAAAGTTGAGATATCCGAGACGGTAACAGGAATTGGCGAATCCGGTGTTAGCAACAGCAGGACTATCGGTGAATTCCATCCTAACAGTATACCAATACACAATGTTAACACGGTACCTGAAACGTTTTTTTCGAATTAACATGAATTCGAAATTTTTTTCCCTTCGACGATTTACGTAAACACGATTTTCGCACATGGAGTGCCTTACAAACGAAGATCGCTAGATACTCCCAGATTTTCGAGCCATGAGGTGACGTGTATTTTCCCTTATCCCCTTTCCCGTTCATGTCTAATTCTTTACACAAGAAAATTTGTCTATATCGACTCGAAAGAGATATTGTTGAGACCGTACTCCGTAAAAACCGTCCGTTTTGCCTCTTTTGTATTTCAATAATCTCTACCTGTGTTATATTTGAGATAACGTAAAGAAAAAAAGAAAGAAAAAAAAAAGAGGAATAAAAAAGAAAGCGAGAAAAAAGAAACAAAACCGAGATTGTAGTAAGAAGCATATTTATAACCAGCTTTCGAACACATGCACGTCTAACTATATTCTCACGAGATACTCATATATCTCCTCGTAAATCAAACAGCGCGTTTTCTCACTTCTTCTTCTTCTTCTTCTTCTTTTTCTAGATACATACGTACTTGAAGTATACGATCTTCTCTTTTAGACACGTATGTATATACTTACGTATCGTATGTATGTATTTATCTATGTATGGATCGTGAACTGTCCATTAATAGCACATGCCAAAGATACAAACCCTTTCAATTTATTGAAACTTTTCTTTTGATATGTCTTCCTTTATCCTATTCGTATTTTTATCTATATAAGAGGAAATATTTTGGTATATTTCCATATAGATACATATATTCACGTGTGTTGAACTTAGTCAAAGGAACGTGTAACGTTAAACGACACATACAACAAAAAGCATACTACATAGATGCTACAAACGTATCCGTTGTCTTATTAGTATAGTTGTCACGATCTCATCAAAGTAACATTCTTTAATGTTACATGTTTCTTTCTATATTTTCGAGCATGTGCAATCGCGTGTATTTAATGATATTTTCTTTTATATGATAAAAGAAAGATAGGATAAGAGAAGACGTATAAAAAGAACTGAATAAAGCGAAAGGTGTATCTAACATTCACCGTTCTATACGATTGATTCATAACACCTCTATATAATCGAAATTTTGATCATGTCGAAAAAAATGATATAAATGTGAAAGCTATTATCACTTATATTCTATTATGATTGTATATCATATTCTTTAGGTATAGTTTATACTTGAAATTATAAGTTTATGATTTTAGTTTAATATGGTATTTAGTTAATAATTAATAATTACACTATACTAAATATAATGTGTTATATTTGGAAAATGTTTAAAAACCTCCTATACAAAGCGACAAATTAAATTTGTATTGATATGAAAATAACTTACAAAATACAGAAACGTAAATCACTTGAATGTTAAGTATGTGACGTTACGGAGAATTAAAATCTATCATGAAAAAGAAAAAAAAAAAAAAAAAAAGAGAAATTTTATTTTACAATTTCCAATAAGCATTATCAACGATTCAAACAAATAAATAGATTAGGCTTCATTGCTCGTGATTTCGTGAAACGAAATTCATCGTTAATAGCTTTTGAACACAAAAAGATTAGACAGAATAAAAAGTAAATTCAAGTAATCAATTCATCGATAAACGATCAAAGTCATAATAGATTAAGTAAACGTTTACAAGAGATTTGTGTTTGATCTAAACAAACGTCATTTTGGGTCAACGAGCGACGTCGTTACTCGAAGATAGGACAAGTTGGAAATTCGTCTGATCCCGTTGGTCTGTCTCTATGTTAGATCCCGTTGAAGCCGCGCGAGAGACGTGGCCTTCAACGACAACCCTTAATTGACTCTGTGTCCGATGCTTGTAACCTCCCTTGTTAGACGTCCGAAGGAGCGGTTACGTTTGCGGCTCTCCGATCCTTTGGACCGATCTAGATTGAACCGAGTTACCTTTCTCAGAGAATCTTGTGTTAGACATTGTTGTCTCGAAATGTCCCGTGAGCTAAATTAATATTGTTCCCAATATCCAAATATACCTGAAAGGATTTATTATTTTTATCAGAATACAACGCTTCTCTTTTTTCTTTTCTTTCTTTCCTTTTTTTTTTTTTCTTCTGGTCTCTCTTTCTTTTTCTTTTTCTTTTTTTTTTCTTTTTTTAATTTCATTTATTTTTCCTTGTTCATCTGTTTTTTTTTGCTTTCTTATACATTTCGTAAAAATAAGAAAAATGAAAAAAAAATATATATATATATATATATTATAATATACGTATAATCAAACGTAAGAATCTTTAAAACTCATATTTCCATTCAAGACGTTTGTTTAAAAAAGTTTGTAACATGAATATAAACGAAGTTTACATTAATAGTCTTTGTTCTTTTCTCTTTCTTCTTTTGTAAATATTTCTTAATAAATTTTAAATAAAATAATGTAAGGAATAAAATAAAAGTACGATTTATCATAAATAAAAGTTTCGCCAAGAACTTCTCATCTTCTTTGCAATTCATTATTTATTATTTTTATGTTAATAATAAAATAGAATATATTGTACGCATTCAAAATTCTATTTCTCTTTAATTCGAAAATGGCGCTCTATATATCTAAATATTCGAAACATTTGCTAGGATCGAAAAAATTCCTCGACATTCTCGAAATTGGTGTTCTTCGAGATAGAAAAGACAACCACTTCACTTCCATAGTACTATTCAGAAACAAGTTTTGCCATCTCGAAACGTCGAGAAATTTTAATACTCCACGCACAACATGTCCCTATAGAATCGACAAGTTTTCTCGGTGGACGTACCATCCTGAGTATCTGGCAATTATACAGTAGAATAAATAAGCTCAGTTTCCAAGAAAAAACGTGACGAGAATTTTTTCGACGCGGTCATTCGTACCCATGAACTATCGATCGAAACATAGTCAAACAAAAATTCAACAAAATTTTATTATAATTATTTAACATTTTCAATTTATTATTTTCTAATTGTAATTACTTGTACTGGCTATTTCATTCTTATTTCATTAATACCGATCATTGACGAAGAAAATAAAATTTCGTTTTCCAATAAAAATCATTTTTGTTTGATACAATCTTTATGTTTCATTGATATCTTCAAATTCGAACATCTTTCGATTACGCTTTTTCACTTAAAATTTGAACATTTTTCAAATTTTATTTTTCAATGCAAATTGGAAAATTTTGCAATCTTTTTTTCTCGCTTAAAATTTGAAACTCTTCAAGCTTGCATTTTTCAGCGTAACATTTATTTAATAAATTTTATAAAACGAATATAAATGAAACATATCTATCCATGTTTATTTTTCTTTTAAAATATCCTTTTAATTTGAATAAAAAATAAAATAAAATAAAAGTATACTTTACATAGTGGGAGAAAAGTAAAAGAGCGTTAATTCAAACATTTCTCTCGAAAATATTATTCATCAAAGTTAACAGTTACGATCGATTTCGGATAAAACGATACAAAAATAAACGAACAAATGAATAACAAATATCCTTAGAATTTCGATCAGATCAAAATTCTAATAGAAACTTTACGAACACCGTCGTTAATTTATCCCGCTAATAGCGGTGAATATAATTCGCGCAGAGGAAAAAAGAAAAGAGGAAAGAAAAGAAGAAGAAAAAAAAAAAGAAAAAAAAAATCCCCGGGGTGAAGAGAGAAAGAAAATCCGTTCGTTGGTTTATCGGCTGATACGTGCGTTGAAAAGAAAAAAAAAAAAAAAAAAGAAAGAAAGAAAAAAGGGTAAAGGATAAAGAACAAAAAGAAAACAAAAAAACAAACAAAAAAAATGGAGAAAAGAATAGTATTTGTGAACGTAACCACATATAGGTACAGTGAACCGCGTAAAGCGCAAATGTTGACGCAACGTTCGGCTCGACGTCTCTCTTCTCGTTTTCTGCCGAATTTTCCACGGTTATCGACCCGTAATCGGTGAAAAGCTTTTTTTTTTTAACTTTCTTTTTATTTTTATTTTCTAAAAAAAAAAAAAGATTAAAAAAAAAAAGAAAAAGAGAAAAAGAACTCACTTGTGAAATCATTGCTTATGAAGTCACGAATTGGCCGCCATCGAAATTTTTATATGCAAAAATACGCGTGATAAACATTAAGAATACTCATGAATGAAAAATGAGAGAAGGGAATAGTAAAAGAACGAAATAGAGAGAGAGAGAGAGAGAGAGAGAGAGAGAGAGAGAAGTAAGGAGAGCATGATGAAGAGGAGGAAGAGAAGTGAGGAAGAGGAGCATGAGATTGGAGAGAGTCGCGTTTTTACTTATCCGAGATGAGGTGTCCGTCTTTTGATGAGTCTAAGGAGCCCTTCATTTTAAAAGAAACGTAAGAACAGATGAAAAGAGCTCATCTACCGTTTTTTTGCAAATTCATAATGTTGACAAAATAGAGAGCAGCATCCTCTGTGTATAGGATAGGTGCGGGTGGATAAGGGTAAGGGGAAAGAAGCAAAAAGGGGGTGGTAAAAAACAAAACGTAACTAAAATTAAAAAAAAAAAAAGAAGAAAAAGAACTGGAAAAGAAAAAAAAGAAAGATTTACAAAAAGAAATATGAAACTTGATAGGTCCGAGTAAGTCAAGAATTTTTCATTACACACAACGAAAGGCCCATGAGAAAAAAGAAAAAGAGAGATAAAAAAAAGAAAGAACGCTGTTGTACACCTTCTTCGACTAATTGTAAAAAATAAGAAAACATGAAAAAGAAAGAAATATAGGTGGATAAAAAATGAAAAAGCTGACTGGTTATTTTTTCTTTTTTTTTTTTACTCTACGCTTCCAAAGGAGGATGAATTTGTGTTATTAATTAAAAAAAAAAAGAAAAGAAGAAGAAAAAAAAAAGAAAAAAGTACGTACATAGACACGCACGTGCTTATTTCTCTATTATATTAATATAATTGTTTAACAATTACCTAACATATAACTGTATTAAAGATTAAGCTATCTGTACCGGATAATAATGTCCATCAAATATTCACTGGCATTTCACCGCAAAGTTATGTTATTCACGATCGTTCAGATATGCCAGGGTAATTCCAGCAATTTGTGAATTTCTGTCTATTGCCAATGGTCAGAGAGAAACAGAAAGAGAAAGAGAGAGACAGACAGAGTTGCAAATGCTACATTGATGTGAGAAAATAATAAAATCGATAGAACATAACGTCACTTTACAATATCTCACAAATGAAAATAATAATAATAATAATAATAATAATAATAATAATATAGTGATACAAATAATCTCATTCGTCGTTCTTCCTTATTCAATATTTTATATTTTTTATAAAATTCGATACAAAAAGTCAAAATTTCAAAATTAAAAAATAAATGTAAAAGGAATAAATTAAAAAAAAAAAAAAAAATCTTTGAGTTCGTCTCGAATTTCTTACAAACTGTTTGTACTTTTAAAATAAAAGTATCTATATCTATATGTATCCATGTATCATTTCTATATTTATGGAGGTCATAATAAAATTTATGTGTTATTTAAAAATGTGAGATTGATAATAATACTTGAGATACTTCCACCATATTATTTTTCTTGTTAATAAAGCTCTCTATCTCTCACTCTCTTTTCATAACATAATAATAATTATTTATAATGAGTATCATTGTTCTTTCCACAGTAGTAATTACTAACAGATAATAAAAAATTTTGTTATATTAAATAAAAGTTTAAGAAAATCATTCAAATTTCATTATTCCTTACAACTTTCCATTTAACAAATTTTATAAGACGAAATCTAAAAGTTCTCCTTTAAAATATTTGCATAATCTAATAAAAAATAATTATTCGCAAGAAATGAAGTTATTAATTAATAGTTATTAAGAAGTCATTAAAAACTCTTATTAAAAGCTCACTCAGAAAATTTTTGCGTATTTTAAGAAATAGAAAATTGTTGAAGTTGGTGGTTATTAAAACTCGTTTAAAAAAAAAAAAAAAAAAAAAAGAAGAAGAAGAAAAAAAGAAAAAAAGAAAGAATGAAATGTCCCACTTAAAATAAAAAAAAAAAAAAAAAAGAAGAAGAAACATTATCGACGTTTTATTAAAACGCGCGTTAGAAATGTTCGCATTAAGAAAAGTAAAATATTTATTCATCGATTTTAATTTATCGAATTTATATAATAAGAAAACCGATATATAAATCGTAGCAATGCATCAAGATTAAAAAACAACGTCAAAGATTTGTATTACTGACAAAGAAGAGGCGAAAAGTGCGAAGACAAAGTTCTCGTTGCGCCCCTTGGCGTGTCTGACGACCGTAAGAAATGATAATACACCCCCTTCGGTGCCTGGCTACGATGGCTAGCTACGTGCACTTGCATATATAACGTAGTCGCATCCTATGCACTTCGGATGGTTTGAGAAGGTATACACCGAGAGAGGAATATTTATATCGACCATAGCGTGAGCAAGGAAAATATAATTTCTTTCACAGGAACAAAAATAACCCTTTGAATTTCGAGTGAAACTCTAATCATTCAACCGGACACTTAATTTCATTAAGTATCAAATAGATATGCATCAGCTTTTCAGCTTTATTCGTTGTAATTTTAAAGTAGCTATAATGTAATATATACATATATAGTGAAATACATTATATGTATTATAATAAATTATATATACAATATTATATGCATATATATATATATATAATATATAATATATATTTATGTAGATTAATTATAAACGAAAGATCAATTGAATATCTCCTTTGTTAAATGTAATAGAAAAAAAAAGTTTCATTAAAATTCCTTAAAATTATTTACATTTAAATATATGTAAAGTTTGTTATATTATTATACTATAATACTATAATACCACGTCAACCATATTCTTTAAAATACGATATCTGAGAAAAGATAAAATACGATAGCTGAGAGAGACCGATTTCGATGTAATACGATACGAATTAACCGTGTTATAAGAGAATTGCACAAATAAAAAGAATTCGTATCGGAGGCTTGGTAAATCGGCAAAGGACACGCATCTAGTTTTTGCATCAGCGTAAATGACAGTAACGGGACCGTTATATCGTACGACGTCAAAAAGTCAGCAGAAAAATTGTCGAGAATTTTAATGAGCGACGAAAAAGCGTGCATTGAAAAAGATCGATGTGAAAGACGGACTAAGAAAAATAAAAGACAAAGAGAGAGAGAGAGAGAGAGAGAGAGAGAGAGAGAGAGAGAGAGAGAGAGAGAGAGAGAGAGAGAGAGAGAAAAAGAGAGAAAGAGAAAGAGAAAGGGAGAAAAAGAAATTAGTCATATCTCTGATTATCATGTGAATCCTTTCTTAACAAGGATATTAACAGATTTGCTATAAACGCTTTTCATGAAATTCTCGTAGATATCATGTATCTATAAATACTTACAGAAACAGTGTAGTATCATGCAATTCGAAATTAATAGGATATGAAATAATTCGAGAAGGTAATAATTCTCGATTCGTTTCACCGTTTCCTTTTCCTATACCCATTCTCAAACTCTACATAGAAATCCCTCTGCGTCGTCTACGAACTGATCTTGCTCCAGTTAAATTTCTGCGCATGGATTTCTACGCGTAGCTAGATAAATTCAATTAACCTGCAAGTTTCGTTAACAACCAACGTTAAACTAACGCTATTACCAGTAATTCCAATTTGTCATCAAGAAGCCTACGACAGAGAGAGAGAGAGAGAGAGAGAGAGAGAGAGAGAAACTTCGTCTAAAGAAGAATACGTAATTGAACCCTAATGAACTAGGTCATACAATAGTTTGCTTATTCTCTGCTCTAAGGTACGACAATTTATTTTCTTATCAAATAAATTTTTGTTATTATATTCCTAACATCTTTCGGACTTTTTAATAATCTTCTTTTACAATTTTATTGTCTAACGAAAAAAAAATATTTATAGTTCGTAATTGTTTATGTGTTCTCCTTTAAGAATTATATTAGGATTATATAAAATATATCCTGTGGCTCGGTGAACCGTCCGATTTGAAAATCATTGACTCGTATCACTGCGAACAAATCGACAAGATCATTGACTTCGAATAGAAAATTATTGAATTTTATCGAGCATTTAGATTTGTTATCGATAAAACATTTTATCGACGCGATAATAATATTGAATTATCGAGCATTGAGATTTGTTGTCGATAAAACATTTTACATTATCGACGCGATGGTAATGTTGAATTACCTACGGACAATGGCGCTGCGGTAAAATTCTAATCACCTGTTGGTATTGCAGAATGTATCATTGGGAAAGTGATGAAATGGTTAAATGGAAAAGTTAAAGATAGAAATGTATTTTTAATTAACTTGAATCGTTTAATTCTGTCGATAATATAAAATTCGTAAAATTTGTAATTTACGCGACTTTAACGTAGATCGAATGGAAATATTATTCTTTGCTAATATTAATTATCAAAGAAAAAAAGAAGCATAAAAACGCGCACTTGAAATTAATTATATACCTTTATCATCACTGAAACGAAATAACTGAGATAGTAAGCTATAATCGTTGTAGGGTGCGCGTTGTTCTAAACAGACGATTGCTGTGATTACGGCATGGCGTCGTCCAAGTCGTGTGTCATCGTTGATTACAGGTGAAAAACGTATTACAGGCGTAAACTAAAATACGAAGATTTTTACATGCAGATTATTAATGAACAAGCTCTCGTAATAATTTTAAATACAGGTGAGAGTCGAAAAGTACGAGAAATGTTATGCCACATGGAGATCAAGGGGAAATTTTGACCGTACGATTAGCGACAACGCAGATTGGTTTACGCTATGGCGGCAAATTCTAGTTGAAAAGTGTACGCTTGCAAATGCCAAAAATGTTTCAACGTTGGTACGTCGATGATTAAGAAGTGCAAACGAAAATATTCTTTTGATTGTTTCATTCGTGAAATTCTTCTATCGTAAGAGATATCGTTTGAAAATTGAAATTTTCTGGAGTCATGCATTTTAAAGCACAGTGGCGACTTATCATGGCGGCGAAATTTTCTTAGCTGTGGCCGCCGTGCTATGCGTACGATTACCATCGTACATAATATCAACTCGTTAGAATCTCTACTCGTTGGAGTGTATTTTATGTAAAAACGTGGTGTGTATATGATATTCAACATGCAAATATTCATCTTTTTGTGTTCATCAACTGTATACACGCGTGCTCGTACTATTGTTATATTAGTTTAGGTTGAGATTGTTAAGTTCAAGAACCTCTTCTGTGTATATTCTTATTATAGTCAAAGAATTTATTTTTATGATCTTGTATTTGAAACTATACAAGCTTATGCTATCTGTACTTCTGTAAATATGGTGATAATTGCCATTGATGTGTTTTAAGATCTGGCAAGATGAATAAGCGTCGTAGAACTTCATCTGTTGCAAGTCGTGGCACAGAAGATGATGGAGAAGATTTACCGCCTGAACCAACAAAAAGGCGAAAAAAATTAGATCCTGTAAGCTTTCTATAAATATGTATTTACTTTCCCTTATATTTTATTTACTAATCAAATTGTTATGAATTTAAATATAAACTTTTTGCTTTTTGTCATGCTAAAATAAAATCTTTCATCAATTGTCACGTTTGAACATTTCAAAGATACATACTAATCCACACGTAATTTTTTTATACAGAGTGATTTGTGCCAACAATTGTATGACGTTCTTCGTAATCAAAAGAAAGAAGATGGAACGTTATTATGTGATGCATTTATACGTGTGCCTAAACGTAGACAAGAACCAGGTTATTATGAAGTAGTATCAAATCCAATAGATCTCCTGAAAGTTCAACAAAAATTAAAAACTGACGAATATCGTGATATGGACGATTTGGCTGCAGATATTCAACTCATGGTCAACAATGCCAAAGCTTTTTATATGGTATTATTAACGAAGAAAAAGAGTTACTGTTTTTTTTATCATATTTTTCATTGATTTATTTTATGTATATTGTTATATAAGATATTGATTTCTCAAATAATATTAAAACTATGTATTTCAAACTAATCTTTTTTTATTAGCGTACATCTCCAGAGTACAAAGATGCCACTGAACTCTGGGAACTATGTATAAACACCAAAAATCGTATTATGGAAGAATATGAGGATCCAGAGCCTAAAGGGAAACTAATTTTAAAAGTTGGAAGATTGGTAAGATGCCATTTTTTAAGGAAATATAATAAAACATATACAGCAAGTAAGTGAAGTAAATCAATATTTTCCTTGCTAGGCACGTAAAGCTACCTTAAAGCAAGACGACGCAGAAGATACTTCTGAAAGTTCTACAAATCCTGATGAAGAAACTATGCAACAATTTGAAGATTTATTTGCAGCAGTTATGACAGCTACAGATCCTACCGACAATAACAGGCCATTACATACAATGTTCCAATTAAAACCGTCTAAAAAGGTTTATTTCATGATCACATTACTTACCTTACGATTGATATAATTTATACACACTGTTTAGAATGTTAAAAAATATTTTAGTTGTATCCAGAATATTACGATGTAATCGAAACACCAGTGGATTTAAAAACTGTTGCAAGAAAAATTCAAGAAGGTGCATATAGTGCAATTGGAGATATGGAAAAGGATTTAATGCTAATGTGCAGAAATGCGTGTCACTTTAATGAGCCTGGTTCGCAAATTTATAAGGATGCTAAGCTTTTAAAGAAAATTATTACAACAGCTGCAAAAAGACAAGATTCTGGATTAGGAAATAACAGTATAAAAATTGCAAGCACGGCACCTTCAACGCGAAGTAAAAGAGGAAGTCGTACGATGGCACAGTCATTGATAGCACAAACAGCATTATTGCCAGATGAAGATGAAGAAAGTGATGATGAAGAAGAGGAATCTGCAGAAACAGAAGAAGCAGATAATCCACAATGGCAACTATTTCAAACTATTAGAACAGCTCCTAATAATCAAGGTATTTTATTAAATGATCATATAAATAGTAAAAAAAAATGTAATAAAATTATATATTACATATTAACATTAATGATAATAAATCCTTGTAGGTGTTCGAATGAGTGAATATTTTTGGAAATTACCATCGAAACGATTATATCCTGATTATTATAAGATGATTAAAAATCCTATATCTCTACTACAAATTCGTACAAAAATAAAGGTATATATGAGAAATTATTATGAATTCTACAATATAATGATCACTTTTCTTTGTGCATATTATGCATATATATATATATATATAAAAAAAAATAACATTTACAGAAAGGCGAATATGGTACTGTAAGTGAAGTTGCTGGTGATATGAACATTATGTTTGAAAATGCTAAGAAATATAATATTCATACTTCTAGATTATACAAGGTAATCCCCATATTTATATTTTTTTAATCAATATTAACATTCTATGACTAGACATTATATATACATATATTTTTTTATTCTGCAGTGTGCTGTAAAATTACAAAAAATAATGCAAGAAAAAGTACAAGAATTATTAGAGTTTGATCAGGTAAATGAAAGATATTATAAGGTAAGTAAACCTTATTACATTCCTGTCCCCATACTTTCAAAATCAATTACGATTATACGTATCTCATTATTATTATATGAAAATGTTAATATTCGTTTTATACAAGTAATAATCTATGCATCTGTTCTTATCTTCTTTATTAAATTTTTATTTTATATTCGCTATATTTGTAGGATTCGGATTCAGATAGCGAATCTGAAAACAGTTCGCAACAGCCAAAGCTTATTAAACGAGCATCTAATCTTTTAACTCGGGGAAAATATAAAGATAATATACCATTGAAAAAGCGTTTATATGCTTTAGTTAAATGTGTCATAGAATACGTTGTAAGTAATTCCAAATTGGGCTAGATATATCGGTAGCAGTAAATAAAATGATTAATATTTCAGTGTGAAGATGGTCGACAACCAATGTTAATGTTTATGGAAAAACCTTCGAAAAAATTATATCCAGATTATTATCAAGTAATAGCAGAGCCTATAGATATGTTAGCCATTGAGGCAAATATAAAAGCAGAAAAGTATCAAAATGAAAATGAATTGATTCAAGATTTTAAGGTATCATTTAAAAATAAATTAATATAGATGAATTATAATTCCTCGATTGCGAATACGCGTATCTATCATATCATCATTGCGATAAATAATAATCAACATTTTTAGTTAATGTTTAATAATTGCCGTCAGTATAATGAAGAAGGTTCTTTAATATACGAGGATGCAAATACATTAGAAAAAGTTTTAATGGATAAGGTAAAAGAGTTAGGTCCTTTACCTGAACCAATTAAACCTAAATCAACAGCTTCTACGCCTACTAGGAACGTCGGGTATGTGAAGATTTTAATATATATTTGGATTATAATATATATAATAAATGCAATGATAATGTTAAACAGACTTTAATTATATATTGCCTTCTGTAATATCTTATTTACAATTTCTAAAAAACTAAATATAGGAGACCAAAGAAGGTAGTACCGTTACATTTACAAAAATTACGAACTATGTATGACACTATAAAAGATTACCATGATGCGAAAGGAAGACAATTGTCTCTTATTTTTATGAAACTGCCAAATAAAAATGAATACCCAGATTATTATGAAGTTATTAAACAACCAATGAACATGGAAAAAATAGCATCAACTTTAAAAAATAATGGATATGACAATCTGGATGAATTGGTGTCAGATTTTATATTAATGTTTGATAATGCTTGCAAATACAATGAACCTGATTCTCAAATATATAAGGTTTGTATTTTTGCAGATTATAGAAATTACGTAATTGCTGATGTAAGTAACTAAAGGAAATTCCTAATTGCATCATCATTTGTCAATCATTGCACTTGTTAAAAAAATACTTCTAATATTCTATTTATTTCTCTTCTAACAAAAGCAAGAATCTTTTATAAAATATACAAAGTTTAATGTGATTTTATTAACCTAATCACATTATAATTAAAATTGTATGTTTATGACTATAAATACTTCAGGAAGAACTATTTTTATTATCCAAAAAAAAAAAAAATATTCACACATTAAATAACTATATTTTCCTCCTTTTTTCTTTTTTAAATAAATTTTTTTTTAAACTATTTCTACTCCAACTAAAACTGGATTAATTTTTATTAAAATAAAAACTGACAAATTAAAAATTGAACGATTAAAAATCATTGTAATGTTTATTGTTCATAATTATATAAAGTACGAAACGATAAACGCCAATACTTGGATTGAAATTTCGCGCTAAAACATGGAAAGCTTAGGCTGTTTACGGATAAAGGGTTTGAGGTTACGTACAATCCGCATCCTTCGTGCCATCGTCGGTTTAATAATCGTATAAATTAATAGAAATTGCGATCATCGATTTAAAAAATTATGGAAAAATGAAATCAATTCTGTTTTTACGTATATCAAATCTTACATATACAAAATGTTATTCATAGTTCGAGTGTTAACGTGAAAGTTTTCTAAATTAATTAATACTCCATTGTGGTCTAGTTGTCTGATCTGTACTGAATACTTAAAGACTTTCAAAAATGAACAATCAAGGTTATATCCAACAATTGAATAATGTTAATAATCATAAACCTTTAAAAGTTCGACCGTGTTTTATTCGACTATTAAGAGACAAAGATGTAGATCAACGTACAAGAAAAAAATACAAAAAAAATGAAGCAGAAGTAAATATCTAGAATTATCAGAAACTTTTATAGATTTCATGAAAAACAAATTATCAAAGATTAAGAGTATCCTTGTTTTCGAAATGTTAGAAAAGCAATTAAGGTGAAATAAAATTTCAGGATGCTTTAATTCTTCAACGACTAGTATTACAAACTAAATTACAATTGAGCGAAGATGAAGAAAGTGTACCAGACGTATCGGCGGCAATTCAAGAAATATTAGCTACAATATTTACGGCTCTTTATAATCATCAAGATGAAGAAGGAAGGTGTTATTCGGATTCTATGGCCGAACTTCCAGAACATGATATTATAGAGGGAAAGAAGTATGTCATATATTTATTAATGTGATTTATTTTAGAATTATTAATAAATATTTATCTTGTATTACAGAATACGTGGTTTATCATTGGATTTAATTAAAAGAAGATTAGATAGAGGCGTTTATAAAAGATTAGATCGATTTCAAGAAGATGTATTCATATGTTTAGAGCGAGCACGAAGACTCTCACGTACAGATTCTCAACCTTTTGAGGATAGCGTGGAATTGCAAGCATTTTTTCTACGCACACGTGATGAAATAACACGTGGAGGAGATTTGTTACATTCCCCTGCATTAAACTATACACTTCTTGATCTTTCTGCGCAAGTAGCAGAATTGAAACGTGTGAAACACCAACAAGAATTAACTATGCCTAATGAAGATGAAAGTTGTGACGGGAATGAAACTAAAGTCTGTAATGTTATTCTATATTAATTGAAAATTAATAATAATAAATAACAATAATAAATATAAAAATATATCACATTAAATGTTATTTTAGGATTCTGAAACAAATACCAATACAGAGGGTAATCATAATGATGGTGGAGGATCTATGAGTTTCAATCAAGAAGTATACAGAGCTGGTGATTTTGCTTATATAGAACCAACTGAAAGAGGCATGGAATATAGCGTGGTATTAATAGAACGTCTTTGGACCAATACAGAAGGACAACAAATGTTGTATGGAAATTTATTCTACAGGCCAAGTGAAACTTACCATGTTGCATCTAGAAAATTTCTTGATAAAGAATTATTTAAAAGCGATGCTCATGTTGCAGTACCATTAATTAAAGTTGCAGGCAGATGTTGCGTTTTAAGTGTAAAAGATTATTTTAGAATGCAGCCAGAAGGATTTTTGGAAAAGGACGTATACGTATGCGAATCTAGATATTCTACAAAAGCAAGAGCTTTTAAAAAAATTAAAGTATGGAATTTTGATCCAGATCATTTAAAGTTAATTCCGCGAGAAAAACCTTTAGAACCGAAACGTGTTATTTCCGTGTATAAAGAAAGATTAGAAAAACATAAAGAAGAAATTGCTGAATTAGAAGAGGGAGAGAAATTAACAGAAAAAGAAAGGCCTGTATGTAATCAATTAATTGAAACTTGAATTTTGATATTTATATAATTTTATTGCATAAACCTTTTTTCTTTTTTTCTTGTATATTTCAGAATGTGATATTATACAATTCAGATGATACTGAAAATACATACTATGAACAATATAATACGTGTGCCGGATCTGTGAAAACTGGAGATTTTGTTTATGTAGCAACAGATGGTGGCAGACAACAAATAGCTCAAATTGATGCAATTTGGGCAACGAAAGAGTGTGTACAAATATTTATAAAATTCATCAATAGTTTGGAAAGAAAATAAATATCTTAATACGCAAATGTTTAATATTTTGCAGTGGAAAATGTTATTTTAAAGGTCCTTGGTTATTAATGCCAGGAGAAGTTCCACATGCGCCTACTAAATTATTTTATAAGCAAGAATTATTCCTATCTACAGTCGATGGTACCCACCCTATTGTTGCAATTGTTGGAAAATGTGCCGTCCTCGATTATGGAGAATATATATGCAGTATGTATATAAAATAATATATAGTATTATATAACATTAATAAGACCTTTAATTAAAGCAACATACAAACGCAGTAATATGTTTAATGAAATTAATAAACTAATAATAATTTATAGGTCGACCAACAGAAATTCCAGAAGATGATATATATATTTGTGAATCTCTTTATGATGAAAGTAAAAATTTAATGAAAAAATTAAATCAAGAAGGATTAAAAAAATTTAATCATAGTGCTACCGTTACAGAAGATGAAATTTATTTCTTCCGGAGACCAATTAATCCTGCTAAAGTAAGTGTACTTCGATATAGGATATATTAACTTAAATATTAATGACACCTTTCAATCAGATAGATCAAAAATAACAAAGTACAGCTTCCTTCTTATACGCAACTAACTATAAAATTATTGCTTGGCATGTAATGCGTGTGTTGTAGGTTCCGGGTGACGTGGCTCAGACGCAAAATCAAGTCAAGTCCGTCACGCCCAGTTCAGCTCAGTTTGAAATGGTAATTACTAATTTACAAAATTGTACTATCTATCCTGAGGGAAGCAACATAAAACTTGCATGTATTTAATTCCACACAGATTGATGCAGCAGATTAATCAATATAATTCTATTATTAATAATTTACAAAACAATTAAAAGAAAAAATTATTATTTTTAATATACTTGGTGTATCAATCTGTTTATATGCATGCTGTTATTTTATGCCGGCATATTTATTTTCTTTTATTATTATGTGCAGTTATGTTTTTACACATAGCACTTATAGGGTGAGCAATAATTTAGATACAAGGAAGAAATTCAGAGCACCTGTTGGGTTTATATTATTAAATATGTAATAGATGTACAACACCACCAAAAAGTTCTTGCTTCCATGTCGCTCTAACCTGATTCACACACATGTAGGAATGAAAAAAATTGCTTTAAATGGAGTGCATAAGATACTAATCTTTATACTGCAAATGAAATTAAACTTAAATTGAAATGTTATATCTTTAATACATATATAGCCTCTTGGGGCTTGAGCTGTTTTACTGGGGGGGAAAAAAAAAGAAAAATAAGAAAATTTAATATTCAGTATATAATGCATATTTTAATACAAAAGGATAACAATTGCAAAGCCTATGTTAAAATGTATTCCATTGTTTGTAATATTGTGTAAGATTATATTCGAAACTTAACAAATAACATAACATTCGGTAACGGATAATGAAGGTAACAAAACATAAATGGTATAGGAAGCATCGCCATTGTTACCGAAGCTGGAACCTGATGTACTAGGCATGGGAGTAGGATTAGGAGTGGGAGTAGGAGTAGGAGTTGGGGAGGACAGCATGGATGCTGGTGGTCCACCGTCCGTTGGATCTACTGAAGCTCAACCGGTGCTCTCCAATACTCAAACACCTGTGTCGTCTAAAAAGGTAGGCCTTACAGTGAAACTATTTGCTTACCAAATTGTCACGTGTTGTATTTTCATTTTTTTCACTTTATTTTTATTTAAAGAAATATGCCAGCATACTTTGTGTTTTTGCACCATTGAATTTTCGTTCTCTAACATTAGATCCAAAATTGGATGTGTTCTTCTTGAAGGTATACAGGCAATATTCGTTCGTATACAGTGACATTACAATTTGTATTTTCTTCTGTTTAGAAAACGGCGGGTAAGAAATTAGTTACGGGCTATATTTTATATTCGAGTAAAATGCGAACGCAGATTACGCAAAACAATCCCGAATCATCCTTTGGAGAGATTAGCAGAATTGTTGGCAATGAGGTATTTACTTCTTTATTCACAATTATTTTCTATTTTATTATAAAAAAATATTTGAAGGGAAAAAAGTACGCATTATAATAATTAATCTAAATGGACGTGTTATATATACACATACGCGTAAATATATGTATATTTAAGAATGTTGAAACGAGATCTCTCGCGTACTTAATCCTCCTTTCAAACTCGTTTTTTTACGATGTACGTAAACAAACAAAAATATTGTAAATAGTAAATAATGATTTATAATGGATTTCAGTGGAGAAAATTACCAGCAGGAGAGAAACAAGCTTGGGAAGAAAGAGCTATTAAAATGAACGAAGATGGAGGACAGTTAAAAGGAACATCTATTTCAGTTGGAACAAATGCTTTACAAGATGTAGTGTATGAATGTTGTTGGGACAATTGTGATTGGCAATTTGAAGATATGACTGATTGTATTGATCATTGTATTGCTGAACAAAATGGACATGTACAATCATCTTTTACAAATGCTGCTCCTGGTAAGATATGAAATGGTTAAAAAATTATACCAAATAATATTATAATGTATAATATACCATTCGTTGTATTCGATAGATGTTGATTTTCAATGTCAATGGCGTGGTTGTGGTCGTACTAAAAAATCTGTACCACCATTTCCGAGTGTACAGAGACTTGCAAGACATGTTAAAGAGGTGCATATTCTTAAAGCAAATGGACGTATCATCCCACCGTCTGAAAGGAGCAAGTACGAACCCTACTATTTTATAAAATATATTCAATTTATATATTTGAAGAATTTTGATTAATACGCATCTTTTCAGAAACTACATGGCTTCGAAAGGCCCTACGATACTCCCACCAATGGAAACAGGTAAAGTATTTAATAAACGTTAAATAACTAGAATGCTAGAAAATATTATTTTATAATTGATATGCGTTAGAAACATCAGCTGCAGCAACACAAACCAGTAATATACCAGCTATTAAACAGCCTGAACCAATATTTGTTGCTGTGCCTCCAAGACCGAGTAGAGTATTACATTCGGATGCATATTTACGGTAAGATTGTACGTTATATAATATACAATCGTTATAATGAGAATGGTTACTTTACATCAATTTACATTACTAACATAAAAATAATTCTTAAAGAGATCAAACTTAAATAAGTACTAAACTTAAATAAATATATAGTATCGCGATTGATCCGTAGGTATATCGAAGGATTAAATGTAGAAAACCGGTACATATCAAATTGGGATAAACAAATGAATGCTACTCCTGAAAATACCCAAATTCCTGATATAACAAAATTACCTGCTGAATGGTTGGGCAATGGTGTGGGCAACCATGGAAATGTGGTGAATGCCTTATGGACACTCAGAAATATGATGATGCGGGATGTGTTAGCTATCAATAAAACTTTATAGTTTATAAATCGTTAAGATCTGTAATTTTTAACAATTCGATGCTACCTTAACTACAGTTCATAGGTCCGTCGATGCTACCTTAACTACAGTTTATAGGTCCGTCGATGCTAGATGAAAGACTGACAAGCGCGGATGGTTTCAATAATACTATATTTATGTATTATGATTTCCTGATTAATTTTTTCTGTACTATTTAAGAATATTTAATTTTTCTTTTGAAAACTTTAATAATATGTCTCATTGCCATAACTATAAAATGAAATTTTACATTTATACAAATATTTTTAATCTATTAGGCATTACCATACAAATTTTTATATTAGGTAATGCTTGGATTAGCCAAATGTACTTTTTTACACAGAGATAATAAGATTTAAAAAATATTTCTCTGTGCACTATTTAAAACAAACAAGGGGCATAGACTATAGAAAACTTCCTACAAAAAAAAAAAAAAAAAAAATATTTTATGTAAATATTTTGCTAAGTTTTATTTTTTACTTCTCATGAATAAGATCTTGTATTTTCTGTATTACATGCTATAAAACTACAACTTGAGAAGTACTCTTGCATTGTTCATTTCATACAAAATCCTAACATTGCAAAACTTCTTTTTTATTTAATTTTTATTTAAACTATATTAAATAAAAAAAGTATAAAAATGGGGGGTTTAGTATAGTTTTCTATAAAAGAATATTTATTATTGGATCTGTTGTTAATTTGATTTAATATTCTATTTTGTTTTAATATATTTTCAGAAAATTAAATACAGAATTTAATGAGCTTCTGAAATGATATGTACAGTAATTTCAAATATTAAAAAATATTTGTATCTTTGGCAAATACGTTTATTTAACATTAATAAAAAACTTTTCTGTACTTTTTTAGGAAAACTGTTATTGTCATATATATAAACATATATGACTATATCGTATCATATATATATATATATATGTCTCTGTGTATATATATATATATATATATATCAAAAATGTAAATGTGACGAATATATATAAGACTCTTTAAATAAATGAATAAGATAATTATGTACATTCATTTTTACTGATAGTACACAAAATTAGGCGTTAATAAAATTCAAGTGCAACGTATTTTTATAAATAATAAATCATTCGTGATAAATTCCATATATAAATATGTGCCATTCAATTTCGAACTTTTTTCGATACTTTGTTACTCAAATTTATAATTACAAATTTTCCTACTCTACGTACTTAGAGTATTCAATAAGCATATTTCGAGATTCTATGAAATAAAAATTTATCTATAAATTAAATACTAAATTTCCCCTATTATATATTTAATTAATAAATTAAAAAATCTAATGTATATCATTTCACCTAGCATTGACAACCATAACACCATGAAAAATATAGCTTGTAGTTGTGTATTTAGAAAAAAAATAAGTACTATTATTTACTTATCAAGTAAAATTTACATTGATATGAATTTTGTAAGTTAATGTTGAACTGAGATTGTTATTTTTTCTTGTACTTTGGATATACATTTATATCTTTGAATGAAAGGAGGATATAAAAGTATTTTGTGCTCAAAAATCGCTCACCCTTCCACCAATTTGCCAATCACCCCATTTGGTTGGTTCCTTTTCGTTATCTGTGATTAATTCTCCAGTTTGAGGATCAGTTTCCACCAAAACCAAATCGACGAAACGTTCACGTGGTGGTACACCTATTTTTATAAATAGGATATAAAAATTTATGATAAATTAATACAATATATATATTTAGTACATATTTATGTTTTAATTCATTTAAATTCTATATATTTCTACATACGTGGCATCGGTTGTAATTTAAGTTTCTCATGAAATTGCTTCATACGTTCCGATTCTTCTTTCTTTACTTCTGAACTTTCTGTTGCTCTCATACTGCCTACGGATATTACATATATTTTTAATGTAGATATCATCTGTTATCATCAATCAAAACATAGTGCATAAAATTACTAATATATTGCTGAAGCTATTTATTATTTATACCTGTCATTATAGTATTAATCCTCTTCATTAATGAAGTTTGTAATTGCAAATGTATATTTGTACGAGTCAACATATTTACGATATTCGATGGCCAAAAATTAGAGCAAAATTTTTAAATAATATTAATTTATGATGTTATTAATTAGAATTCTATGTTGATTAGTTACGAAACAAAATATAAACGATAGATAAATTTTCGCAAAAATAATGCACAGGGAAAATAATTATGACAAAAGAGCATCTATTCAAAAGCTTATAAATATTCAATTTGAAATATTTTTTCAATTCGTATATCTACGTACGAGTTCGCTAAGGAGTACATTTGTCAAATAATTTTTATTATACACACATATATATATATACTCAGTATTTTTCAATATTTACATATTTACTTAAAAGCTCATCAAGGACTTCATCGGTATTTCTATATAAAAAAAATTATCCATAAATCATAAATAAAGTCAATAATGAATTTCTTTATAGACATAATGAAAATATTTCTTCTATTCTACATTGATCAATGAAATGTTTACATAACAAAATTGTAATATATCTTTTATATTTCAAATAACAATTATTTCATAATCATTAGAGTCCAGATTAAGAATTACCATATAACAATTGTATATTTTCTTCAAAAATAGATTTCTTTTTAAATTCAAATAAGATATATTTTTAATATGGTTAAATTAACAATGAAATTAGAGAAAGGTTTGTTAAATGAATAAAATAAAAGACCAAAAATTATATAAATAAAATTTTTTAAATAAGTATTAAAAGAATTCTCCTATAATAGATATTCGTTGTAGAAATTGCTGTGATTGACAGGACAAAATCTGATACATTAATCTTGCTGTAGTATTTGTTGGATACATATTTTTTTTTCTAATATTTTCTAACATGATTTGCGGTTCAAATCTTGTAATTTGATTACTAACTGCTTTCTTAGGTAGTTTTGTATTATTCTGAACTGTTGCAGGGTCATATTGATCATTTGAATTAATAGATGCTTCAAAAGTATCTGTAGTTTCACTATCATCAGCTTTGTAAATTACATTTGGTCGTGCTACAACTTGCATCTTTGCAGAATCAGAATGAAGTGTTTTATTTGTATTAGTTTCATCTTCACTTTTTGAAACATTTTTAGAAAGAAGTTTTTGTATAAATAATGTTTCAACATTTTCATATTTTTTACTTTTTACTTCATTTACAAGTTTATGTCTCAATTGTGATAATTTTACTATTTCAACAAAATTATTAGTGTCATTTTTATGTATATTATCATCTTTATGAATTGTATCTTTTGTATCATATTCTTCTTTAAAATTGTATTTTGTAAAAAATTTATCTGAGGTTGATATCTTATCTGGTAACATATTTTGTATTCTGCGACAGCAATATAGTGCACCAGGATCAATGGGATGTGCTTCTGTATTAAAAACATATCCTCCAGAATCAACGATACAATGACCCCATTGTGTTTTTATTATATCTCCTTGTTGTCCATTGTTATGAATAAAATTGTCTGGATCAAAAAGAAGATAAAGATATTTTGTTGTTTCTGCAAGAAAAAAAGATTCCATCCTATCTGCTTTCCGATGATCGCGTACATCATCAATGGTTGCATAACCGCATTTAGTTTTGGCACTATGTTGTAAACTTCTGAGCATATCAACTCCTACTTGAATTAGATATGGGTCTCCAGTTGCTCTATATAAATACATCACAGATTCTATAAGTTCTGGTCTCAATGGATAACTTTCCCGATCTGTTCCAGCTTCACTTTGAGGAATATTATAAAATTCTGGAGTAAAGCCAAATTGTTTCCAAACACGATGATAATTATGTAAGGATTTCATGGCATCTTCAATTTCTCCAAACAGACTTAATACACCTGGCCAATAAGCATCTAAAGATTGGAACATTGGTAAAGTCACTTGACCTTTTGTCATTGAAACCCATAAATGCCAATCTTCTCTGCGAATGTATTTTTCAATAGCAGCTTTATGTTCATGAAACATTGTAGCTAGCCATGGGTCCTGAAACAATAACGTGCCTTTTGCTAAATACTCAAAATATGAATCAACTCCTGCACCAATTCCAGAATCCTGAGCAGTCCAATGGCCAGTCAAAACATCGATATGATTACCAACTAATCCAATATTAGATTTATAATGATTTAATGCTTTTAAAGCGTTCATAGCAACTTCTTCGTAAAGGGGATCACCAGTTAAGCGAGAAAGTGTTCCAAATTCTAGAAGAAATGTGCCTATGCCTGCCGTACATGTAATGCTCGTTTCTCCTTCAGGAACTCCATATTTCAAATTAACAGTTCCATATGGCATTCCCGTTGGTGTATCAAAAGCAGGAAGTAATCTTTTCGCCATATCTTCAGCAAGACGTAATAAAGGACCGTTGCAAGGCCATCCTGGTTCTAAAGATACACCGGCTTTGCGTGACAATAAATGAGCACTCAAAAGTCCGCCAACCACTCTTATGTTTGTTTCAAAAACAGATACATTAATATTAGCTTCAAAATTCTCCCTATCACTTATTATTTTAGCTACACGACGAAATTCTGAAAAATTTCCCATCACAGCTAAGGTATCTAAAGCATCAATTAACGTTAATGAAAAACTACCCCAAGTATCAAAGCCATCGCAACTAAGTGATCGCAATTCGTCATAAGGATATGCATAAGATAAATAACTAGAGTATGCATGATCAAACATAGATCGCACTTCTTCCCTGAGAGCGATTAAGTCTTTCTTCTGATATTCTCGTGCACCACTTACGAGTATTAGAACCCCAAAAATTAAAGCAGTCTTGAAAAAAATCATTATGGAACAAATAATTTCTTATTTTGTCCTTTCTCTTCTAACCTTTTAAAAATTAAGAATTTTTATTTAAAAATTACGAAGAGAAAGAACGAGGAAGAGAAAAAGAAAGAAAGAGAGAAAGAATTCCCTTTAATAAAATAATAACAAATTTTAAATTATCTACATTTTTCTTCACTACAAGTTTCAACGTCTAATACGACATATAATCACCATCCGTGAACTACTTTACATATTGATCAATACTGTACATACGATTGAAGTCACTGCGATTTGCGCTCTCTCTAGTAGTTTAATTTTTTATCGAATATTTTTATTAATCCTTTACAATCGATAATCTCAAACGAAAAATATTTGTCATATTAGTTTAAAATTGAATTATCTCTGTATAAAGTACAAATCCATAATAATGTTATTATTAAAGGGATATATTCATATTATTATAAATAAAATATATATTTAAATTTGATATCTTGTTTGTAGCTTTTAATTTTTCACGTTTTACTAATATTGGCGCTATTGTCGTATAAACCATTTATATTATGAAGTTGGTAAAGAAATTTCAAAGGAGTTTATAAGATCGAAATAATTTGTATTATATTATTAATATTTATATTATCGAATAAATATATTTGTATTGAATATATTTACACGCGAATATTAACTATATCGTCACTTCTTTCGTATATATCTATATGCTTTAAAATAGAAAAACGCGAAACGTTAATCATTGAAAAAGAATTAAGATCAGTAAATAAAATACTTCTTTATAATAATTTATTCATACGTGTATCTTCTTACGTATGATTTTATATTCTGTCATATTTTACGTATCCTATGTGTCACGGATTCACGTCACAAACTTTGCGTCATAGTAATGATGATTCTACTCTCAATGAGTCGTGCATAATTTATTGACTAATGATCGATCTAAATATATATATATATATCATCTTTCTAAGGATGCGTATAGTTTTCTTTTCATATTTATTCTCGAATATATCGTTTCCATATTATGAATTGTATTTTATTATTCACATCATAGAAATAACAGGATACGTCACTTGTGATTATAGGTCAAAGAATATATAATATATCCTGTGCGTATATATATATATATGTAGGGGCGTACATATGCGTATCCTCCCTGATTCTTTTCCGTATAACACATGACACACATGTGTGTGCTAATCATCGAAGATAGTTCATTCAAAAAAACAGATTCAAAGAAACTAACTGTTTCGAATGAAAGAAAATTATAAAAAAGATAACGTGATGTACACACACACACACACACACACACACAATATTAAACAATTTCCTGTAATATCAATTATAGAACAAAGCATAAATTGATATTATTTCTTATTACTTATTGTTACTTTTTACTTCTTTAATTTATAAAATTTGTTTCATTTCTTATATCAAAACTAATTTATTAACAACTAAATGAGATATGACTCGACCAAGAAAAAATATTATTTACGAGAAGAACCTCATTGATATAGCCAGTCCTGAGAATAATGTCACCAAAGAGAAAATTCTTATTCAAAATCAAAACTAATTTATCAAAGGACAAAACACATATTCATTTATGTAATCGTAAACATACACACACAACAAACAAACATATATTCTTCTATATTCAAATCCTTTGAAAATGTAGAAGAAGTATAGTGGACACAAAAATAATTGGATAACACAGTTCTCTTAACGTAATACTACGTCACTATTCTCTCTCTCTCTCTCTCTTTTTCTAATTCTGATACATTCATTATTTTCTTTCTTTCTCTTTCTCTTCTCCTCTATCACATTTTACTATTCTCTATTTCTCTCTCTCTCTCTTTCTCTCTCACATTTTACTACTCTCTTTCTCCCTCTCTCTCTGTCACATTTTACTACTCTCTCTCTCTCTCTTTCTCTCTTTCTCTCTTTCTCTCTTTCCTCTTCTATCTTTCTTTTTTACCAAAGCCGATGAATCATCCAATCTCCTTGTACTTATTTTCTTGCGGATTCCAATCAGCGTTAGTTCGACGAATTTGCTAGCGTGTCGATACGTTCTCTCTTCTATTCTTTTTGCTCTCACATCTCTCTCTCTCTCTCTCTCTCTCTTTCTATCTTAACATGGCTCTCCACGTCATCGACCAAAGTTAGTCGTAGTAGCGTTGCGTCGTGATCCCACCAATGTCCTCTTCTTCTTTCCTCTCCTTTTCTCCTTCCATTCTTTGTCACGCACACACACCATCCAAGATTTCAGTTTCTCAGTTTCGTGCTGCAGTCTATGCCGGCTCATCGTCGATGATCGTCCCTTTGGTTGACTTCAAACTCTAGTTTTCGTTCCGTCTCCGGTTTATCGATTACCCGGAAATATTACAGGTGAACATAGGAAATTGTTTTAGTAACGCTTTTCTATTCATTTCCGAATTAATTATTTATCACGCTTTTCGTTGCTACATCTTTCTCATTATACAACTTTTTGAAATAATCGTTAGAACAATTCGATCGATGACAATGACGATTGTTTCGAATAGAAATAAAATATACATTAAAACTTTCTATTATTTCATTCTATAACGACGTAATGTTTTGAGGAACTTAGTTTTCCTCGTGTGTAAATAACGGGGTAGATAAAAATAATAATTTCATTTTGCCTCAAAGTTTATTAATTAATATTAATATTTAATTGATTTAATTTGTTTGTTTATCATTCTAAGGAATAATATGGTAGATGAAAAAAAAAAAAGTACCAATTTGCGATTAGAACGTTTATTACTTGTTACTTTACATACTATTATTTCAATGTTTATCAATACTTCGTTATATAATTCATTTTCAAAACTAAGGTTAAGGCTGAATTATGCATTATTAATAGTTCTCTATTTGCAAGGAATGATGTCATTATACTATTGACAGATATCACGTTTTAACTATAACTTTAGAAATTATAACAAATTTCGAATATGTTAATAAATTAGTACTAATTTCGTCAAACTCGATTTTCACTTTTTGATATCGCTTTTCTAATCGTTCTTTTTCATCCTTTCTATTACTTTATCTTTCGTAATTTCGAAATAATTGTTATGATAACTAGATCAATGATAATTCTGATTAAACATAGATAAGGAATATCTACAAAAAACTCTCTATAAATTATGTAATATATAATATAATAGCATACTATTTTAGACCTTGTTTTCATTGCAACGTGATAGATAAAAAAAGTAACAATTTGCAATAGAACGTTTCTTACATATTATGTTACTTATTACTTTATATATTACAATATCATTCTTTACCAATACTTTACTTTACAAATTTAAGAGGCTCGAGTTACGCAGTATTTTCTATTTACAAACAATGATGTTATTATACAGTACTATTAACATAAGTCACGCTTCAAAAATAACTTTGAAAATAAAAAGAAAAAAGAAGATCAAATAAATGGTAATTTCGTTCAAACTCGACTTCTTGAAATATCCTACGAAATAACTGCTGTAATACAGAAAACATACCAACGCAATTAAGTAATACGGTTTGTTGTATTTGTCATTGAATAGCCTGACGAATCGTCGAGACTTCTCTGAATTCCTTTCCTTTCCTTTCCTTTCCTCTCCACTACCGCATATTCTCTTCCTCCTCTTCTTCTTCTTCTTGCTATCCTCCCCACTCTCAATAGTTGGTCCAGTGTTCATTATACCGTATGAAGCACACATAGCAACCGACAGTTCGTGCGACGAGTTGGTACCGGTAACTGTGTTTGGAAAAGAAAGATTGCGTCTTACCTTTAACCACGAAAGAAAAGGTAAAGGAAGCCACACCCAAAGAATAATTCGTTCTTTTTACTTTTGTATCGATGTCGAAGTTCGAAGAAATTTCTTTCTCTTTTTTCCTTTTTTCTTTTTGACTTTTTTGTGGTTTTCTTTAGCGAACGACGTGCGTGTATAACATTTTTATTCTCTTCGATCAAAAAGAACCAAAATGGCGGTCTTCAATCGTACTACGTGTAATGTTCGAATATTAATCGATAAAGCTATAAAATTATTATCGTATCTTTCTCTTAGCCGACTCGAATCAACACGGAACAGAATCATGAATTATCTCGATGTTTAGTTTTGTTTTTGTCGTTTTTTGTTTCCCCTTTTTTTGACTTCTACTTTAACTTGATTAATTACAAAAGATCGATGACCTTGCGTGTTACTGTGAAACGTGTTGACATACATTTTACCTCGCCCTCGTAATTACGGAATAGGATGTATCTGTCGATCGATAATGTCCGGCGTATCGTGTTACGTGAAAGACGAGAGTTTATACCTTCTTAGATCGTTAAATGATACGTAATTAAAGCAGTTTGATAATGCAGTAGATAGTGCTTTGATAACAGCTCGATTTACATATATGAATCTTTTACATATCTTTCAAAGGAAATGAAATGTTTAGGAAAATGACTTAAGTGACAAAGTTTTTAAATCTATCAGATTGTTTAGATAATTTAAACTATCGTCGTAGTTAATATTTTTCTGTTGAATGGTTATTGCGCACAAAGAAATAATCCTATAAGAACATCGCTTAATATTCCTCTTTCTTTTCCTTTTTTTTTTAGAAATAAAAGAAGAGATGTCTCCCAATCAATATTATCACGTGCAGGTATGTCCATGCGTACATAATATATAATATATAATATATAATATATATATATATATATACATATTAAATATTCATCTTTTTATTACGATACATATCTTAAAATATATCTCGTATTTTAAATATCCCGCGTATTTTCATAGTGCACGCCAACCGTCTACCCGGCTGATCCTTTCAATTCCGAAGATGATGCGACTATTTTACGAACAGCGATGAAAGGTTTTGGTACCGATGAACAAGCCATTATCGATGTACTTGCTCGTCGTGGAATCGTTCAACGTCTTGAAATCGCTGAAAAATTTAAAACGATGTACGGGAAAGATCTTATCTCCGAATTGAAGTCCGAACTTGGCGGGAATTTTGAAAAAGCTATTATCGCCTTGATGACACCACTTCCAGAATTTTATGCAAAAGAATTGCACGATGCAATTTCTGGAATGGGCACAGACGAAGGTGCTCTTATCGAAGTACTCGCATCTCTTAGCAATTATGGCGTTAAAACTATAGCTGCCGTTTATAAAGAGCGTAAGCTTTTTTTTATTCAATTCTTTTCTTTCCTTTTTTCTCCTCTTTTTTAATATCTAATTATCTTTTCGTTTCTGTTTTTTTTTTTTAATTTTTTTATTTATTTATATGTATATAGTATACGATACTGAATTGGAGGATGATCTTAAAAGCGATACTTCTGGACATTTCAAGAGACTTCTCGTTTCCTTGTCGTGTGTAAGTAAAAGAATATTAAGGAATAATTGATTTGAATCGATTAGAATTGATGTAATATCAATGTTATTTTAGGCAAACAGAGATGAAAGTGCAGAAGTCGACGTTGCGGCTGCGACGGAGGATGCCGAAAAACTTTTAGCTGCTGGTGAAGAACAATGGGGAACGGATGAGAGTACGTTTAATGCTGTACTGATCACGAGAAGTTTCCCACAATTGAGACAAATTTTCAAAGAATACGAACGCCTAGCTGGTCATTCATTGGAAGAAGCTATCAAACAAGAATTTTCAGGCTCTCTCGAAGATGGTTATCTTGCAGTTGGTAAGAAAATACTTCATTGATCAGACGAATACCATATAAAATTCGTATAAAAAAGAAAAAGAATGAATGAAAAAGGTTTTCTTCGTAAACTAAAAAATATATATATATATATTTTTTTTTTTCTTCAGTGAAATGCGCCCGAGACAAAACCGGATACTTCGCAGAAAGGCTTTACAAAGCTATGAATGGAATCGGTACTACTGATTCAACGTTAATACGAATAATAGTAGCACGATCAGAAATTGATTTGGGTGACATCAAGGAGGATTATCAGAAAATTTATGGGACATCTCTTGCAGGTGACATCGATGTAAGTTGATCAATTTTTTTAAACGATGTTGATAATCTTCATTTTCACTAAAATATGTATGTATATATATATGTGTGTGTATATATATATATATATATATTATATATAACCACATAGTATTTGTTCATTGCATTGACAACATTTACATATAGACTACTTTTTTTTTTCTTTCTTAACTCTCTCACTTACGCTATATCCTACCTTCCCATAAATTTCCATAAATTTCAGGATGACACTTCCGGTGACTACAAGAGACTCTTGCTTGCTCTACTCGGATGAAAACGTTTCGATCGTTCAACATCTCCTTTTTGCTTTTAAATCGTATTTTAATACCATGGATGATACGTAATGATTATCTCTCCTAAACTTTAAGTTAATTAGTTTCTTCTCAATATGATTCTCACGATTGAGGGTGAATAAGATTTGATATATGTATGTGTGTGCGTGTTCCAATATTTTTTCAATTCATTTCGTTTTGTTTTCTTTCTTTCTTTTTATTTTTTTTTTATTTTTTATTCATTTTGTCCCTCGAATAAAATGCAGATAATCGCATTTATTGATCATGCTGACCTGCACTTTAAAATTACGTTATATACGAACCTTTTAAGAGAAAAGATTAATCGAAATCTCATAAAACAAAGGCTGTGAGTTACTACAAAAAAAAAAAGAAAAAAAAAAAAAAAAGAAAAAAAAAAAGAAAGAAAAAAAAAAAACAATATTTTGTATCTTCAATTTGCGTTACTTTATGAAAATATCGACTATTTAGTCATTACGTTATCCGATTTATAACTTTCTCGCAGGGGCTTTGATAAATAAAAATATGGTAGTAACACGAGGATTATGGATTAATACAATTACCATTAATACATATGTGTGTAAATAACAAAGTATACTAATTGTAATTTATTTTTGGAACATGCATGCGTATGTATGATATTCGCCGTGGTGTGAATATATATATATATATATATATATATATATATATAAACACGCACAGGTACATGTATATGAAAAAAAGAAAGATTAGTACAAATTTTCACACACGATTGCTTCCATATTAACGCAGACTTTAATTTTTCCCAAAAATCTTTGTTTCCGTTTACAGAACGACTGCAGCGAAGACTTTAAACGCCTTCTGATCGCACTTTTGAATTAATGAAAGATTACGGTGACTTTCTTCTTACCTGAGAGTGATTCAATCATGCATCCTTAATATTAAGTATTAATCATTCGCGTGTCTCACAAATGTAATATCTATATTTGTTTTTAATAAACATGCACGTGTGCGAATAATGTGATTACTCTTTATGATATTTTTTACCAACGATATTCACTTATTCTTTTTTCCAGAATGATTGTGCTGCCGAATGGAAAAAGCTTCTGATTGCAATGCTGAACTAGGTACATTAAATTATCTATTCAATTTACAATTTACAATTTACTTTTTTATGTTTTTATACGAAGAAAAATTTTTTATTGTAAGAAATCTTTTTTTTTTTTTTTTAATTATTAGTAAATACTTGAATTTCAATTTTAATAAATATATTTATTAATAATTAATGCAAACAAAAGAATTGATATACCAAATAATTATTAACATTAACAGAATTAAATGTAAATATTTAAAATATACTTAACTTACAATAAAAATATCTGTAGCTTATGACATATGACATTGATATAAAGTTATATCATTATGACATTGGGATATGCTTTATATATCTTGTTTGCATATTTAAATTTATTAATGCAACCTAGTGGTATTACTATTATTTCGTGTGCAAATACTTTCATTTTTATTTCAAAACATAAATGAAAACCATTTTTATTTATATCTATGTCATAAAGACGTAAGCAAATATAAATTAAATGTGGCAGTTTTGGCAATGATAGCAAATGTGCAAATTCTAGAAAATTGTAGCAAACTGGTGGTGGATTTCTTGCTATAAAAATGTATACATTTAAATATATATTGTGTCTATATAGAATGTATTTAATCAATTAGAAATTTTTGTATAGATTACCTGATATTGTTTCATTGATTATAGAGAAATTATTGTAAGACATAGTGACAGAAAATCCATAATCTTTTTCCAAATAAGATGCATTTCCACAAACTAAAAATAATATTTTGCTATAAAGAAAATATAAATATATTATTAATATGCATTAACAATATTAATATTTATTACTAACATGTTCCATTTAGAAAAACGATATCATATTCTATATGTTTGCAACATCCACAATTATATCTAATACAGTTACAATCTTCATCAATTGAATTAATAATGTTATCTGAAATACAACAAAAAATATAAATAATATAAATAAATGAATTACATTTGATTATATAGATGTTTATATTATTTGTTTACTTATATTTCCTTGTATAAAGGGATTTGCTATTATTGTATCTACAATAAATGCAGATAAAAGAACAGCAATACTCAAATATTTGATATTAGTCATTTTATCCTGTAAAATAAAAAATTTATACATTTTTTAAATATAAGAAATACAAATCTGTTAATGTTTTGTTTATATTCTAATTATAATTAGACGAATGCAACAATTACAAAACTTGTTATATCATTATCAACATTGTAATAATTTATTTAAAAAGCTACAACAATTAAGAAAACAATGATTATAAGTAATATTTATTACAAATAGATTTCGAATGGAAATCATCAAAATGTGACAAAGTAATGACAGTACAAAGATAATTTTATAAAAAGGAAAATTGACAAGTATATGTTCTAGGAAAATCATTTAAGAAAAATTATATTGTTTTGAAAAAATCAAATAAGTTTGATGGAAAACAAATAACAAGTAGGTGATTGTTAGTTTCAAAACACGATTTCAATTTTTTAACAATAATAATCTTTCTTTTATATGATAAGATTAGCGAAAATTACAGTTTTTCTTTTTTATTAATGCAAACTTGATTGTATATGATTAGTAACGATAAATAATATTATAAATAAATAATTATTATAAATTTATATATTCTTAGATTTTTATCGTGGAATTAGTGAGTGAGAGGAAGAGAGAGAGAGAGAGAGAGAGAGAGAGAGAGAGAGAGAGAATAAGAGAATGAGAAAGAGAGAGAGAGAGAATAAGAGAATGAGAAAGAGAGAGAACATGAGACATAGAAAGAGAAAATGAAATAAACAAAAAATACGATAAGGAAAAGAGATATACTTACGAGATTAACAAGCACTATGAATAAATTATTTTAATAATTCACAATTTATGCTTCAAAGAACAACTTAGTATCTAATATGAATCAAAATAAATGATCTTTTTTACAATGATGACAATAAAAACTAAATTAGAGATATCATTATTCTATTATCGATAATCGTTCGAAAATAATCTAACAATTTAAAAATTGATATTAGAATCGCCAAATACACGTTTATATATATCTATATATATGTTTTTTTTATGTATGTTGTTTTATTATGTATATACATGTATATATATCATGTACAATAAAACTTAAGATTTTATATTAGAATTTAATAAAGAACGAAGCGATGATAAAGAAAAGCAAGATTCAGATTCTTTAAGTGATTTGTTCATTTGAATTGACTACTATCGGCAGAATCATGAACTAAAAGACATGGTAGTTTTCAATTACTAATTAATTTAATTAATTTTGATATTTATTATAGAATATTAGGAAAACATCAACTCCACAGCGATAAGCTTTAAAAAATTTTTTATGACTTTTATTTTTCAAATTTATAAATTTAGAGAATATTTTCACGCAATAATTAGATTAATTTTGATAATTTTATTCTAATGACTTTGATACTTTTTTGAAATCTTTGAAATCGAAGCTTAGTCTTACATCAGATTAATACAAAAATTTCTTCATATCAAACAATTTGTTTTTTTATAATTATAATATATTAAATAAAATATCTCGTATAATATTGTTTTTTTTTTTTTTTGTATTCTATCGATTACAGTTTAATTTTTACTGGATATATGATACGAATAAATTTCATGTGGTACGTCACATATGTTTACACAAGCCGCCGTCAGGCGGCGCTAACGACCTGTTTTGGCTATTTCTTTATAACCAATATATCGTTACTATACAACGTCGAAATGTTTTCTATGTTCAATTAAATATCGTCGAATTTAGTGCAATGGCTGATGCCGTTGATGTCGTTACGTTCTTTGGATTTGAACGGTCGTTTTAAGTGAAACACATAACTGAAGAAACTATCAAATTTGTATAAGTTATATTTGTAAATATCATGTATTTTGATATTCGTCGACAAATAAGAAATGGAAAAATATTATATATGTCAATGAAAGGATATAAAAGTGATCAATTTGATTTAACAAATTGAATAAATCATAAGTATCACACATTCATGCAATTAATATATGAGAAAAGTCAAATATTTATGTGTAGATGGTAAATATTTATTTGTATAAATATCCTTATAATCTAGAAAATAACATAGAAATATTAATATAATTATTTCAAAATATTGATAATTCATTAGATAATTTTCTTTTAACCATTAATGAGAAATAATATTTTACATGTAATGTTTAGACTAAATAGGAAATTATAATATACTCCAAATCATTGTTATATAAGACAAATAGTTGTTTATATTGTATATCATATGGAATGTAACAATCAAAATACGTCAACAATGAGTGAAAATGAATCTATGTATGGGACAACTTTATCTCAAGAATCTATAAAAGTGATCGCTGAAAGCATAGGAGTAGGAAACTTCCCAGATGAAGCAGCTAAGGATCTTGCTGAAGATGTCAGTTACAGACTTAAAGAAATCATACAAGTTAGTAGTAAATAATATCAAATTTTATGTTATTGTTATAGTAATAATGTCATAGTAAATACGGTATGTTGCAAGTAAAAAAGGTGAACTAAACAAAAATCCATTTTGAATGTCATGTGAAGTTTATCTTATGTTTCGGTAAAACTATTTTTTATAAAAGTTATCCAATATTTAAAAAATTTTATTTTATATGGAAAGAAAGGACAAACAACTTGAAAACTCTATGGTTTTGTTCTTTGTAGGTAATAAACTAGTTTATTGAAAAAACATATTATCCAATATTGAGTTTATCTTTTGTACTTGCAGTGCCTTATATATATATATTTATACGCGCCAACTGAATTGTATCATTCTTACATTATAATTTTATAGGATGCTGCAAAGTTTATGAGACATGGCAAACGTCAACGTTTGACAACTCATGATATAGATCATGCATTAAAAATTAAAAATGTTGAACCAACGTATGGATTTTTTGCTAAAGATCATATACCATTTCGTTTTGCTTCTGGCGGTGGTCGTGAATTGCATTTTGTAGAAGAAAAAGAAATAGATCTCAATGAAGTTGTTTCTATGTCTGGTGGACAGGCATGGCCCAAATTACCTTTAGAAATAACTTTGCGTGCACACTGGCTTTGTATAGATGGCGTACAACCAACAATACCAGAAAATCCACCTCCTGTATCTAAAGGTGATCAATGTGCCATATATATTAATAAATTGTAATCATTAGTTTTATATCATTATGAACAAGGCTAACACGAGTAATTTTTTTTTTTTTACAGAAGCTCAAAAATTGGAAAGTGTTGACCCTACAAGCAAGTTAACTAATAAGAATCAAAATATAGGTGCTGGAAAACCAGGTGGTGGTGGCAAAAGTCAAAAATTACGTAATGTAGAAACTGTACATGTTAAACAATTGGCGACTCATGAGTTAAGTGTAGAGCAACAACTATATTATAAGGAAATAACGGAAGCTTGTGTTGGCTCTGATGAAGCTCGGAGAGCAGAAGCATTACAATCATTGTCTGCAGATCCAGGTTTACACGAGATGTTAGCACGTATGTGTACGTTTATTGCAGAGGGTGTACGAGTTAATGTTGTGCAAAATCACCTTGCACTACTTATCTACCTTATGCGTATGGTTAAAGCACTTCTTGATAATCCAAGTCTATATCTTGAAAAATATGTATGTAGTTTATTATGTGTAATATTTGTTTTGATTTATTTATACGAAAGTCTTTTCATTAATCCATTAATGAAATCAAATTACAGCTTCACGAGTTAATACCGTCAGTTGCTACCTGTATAGTTTCACGTCAGTTGTGTATGAGACCAGAAGCTGATAATCATTGGGCTTTGCGAGACTTCGCTTCTCGATTGATGGCTCAAATATGCAAGAATTTTAATACTTCTACGAATAATGTACAAACTAGAGTAACTCGTATGTTTAGTCAAGCTTTAGCTAAATGTAAAGAGGTAAGATAAATTTATTAAATATATATATAAACATCTCTAAAGATAAACTTAATAAAGATAATTTTTTTAGACACCTCTAGCTTCTCTCTATGGAGCAATTGAAGGATTATGTGAATTAGGTCCAGAGGTGATAAAAGCTTTAGTTATACCAAAAGTGAAATCGATTTCTGAACGCATCGAATCATGTATCGAAGGTCCAGGATTAACCAATATTGATAAAAATGGTGCTGGTCATATAAAATCATTACTCGTTGTAAGTATAATCGTTATTATACTTTTTCCAAGAATAATTTTTTCAAAAAGTAAAAAATATGATATATGTAAATATATATATATATATATATATATTTTTTTAAGATTAGGTATGTAAAATAAGAATTGACAATTTTCAGAAATCAGTAGCACCTGTTTTAAAAACGGTACGAACAGCACCAGATTATGTTGAAGAATATAAATTGGATTATGGATACATAGGACCAGCCTTATGTGCAGCAGTTGCTAAAGCTCGAACACAACCTACGGCTTTAGCATCAACTGCTACAACTACCGCATTAACTACAACTCAGCAACAGGGACCTACTTGTACTACCAAAACTCTTGTACAAACAGGTAACTCTTTTATTGTTACATGAATTATGAATAATACGTTTTCCATCTTAATTTTAAATATCTTAATTTCTAAAATATTTGCAGTTTATCTTTTATCATCAATCACATCAGTAAATATTATCAGAAAGAGAATATATATCAGATTTATATTTTATATAAATACAGTGTAATTTGTTTTTATCTTATTCTTATTAGAAAATGTTTCAGTGTCAAATTCGAATCCTGGCCAACAAGCAGGAAGAACGATAATGCTTGGTACAAGTAGAACTGGTAATACAACTACAACTGCTGGAGGTCAGAAGTTTGTTATTTTGCAATCTCGATCTCAAACACCTACTGCATCTAATATAAATAGTGGTACGATACAACAACAGCAATCTCAGACGCAACAACAACAAGTAAAAATTGCACAAAGTAATGTAAATTCACAAAAACCACATTTGCAAAATGTGGCGCCTAAGTTGGTTGTTGTATGTATGTCTAATAGTACCCATACAAATACATCTGTTACTCAGGTATGTAATTATGAAGTATAGTTCGCAATATTCTAAATCAAAAAACATTTTTTTTTTTTTTTATATTATAATACATAATTTTTCAGCAAGCAAATATGACAAACAAGACGCAAAATGTCTTTGTAACACAACAGAGTGTAGAACATGCATTAAGTCCAGAAGAAGAACAATCATTTGAGTAAAAGTTATATTTTGAGTAAATTACACAAAAGGAAAAAAAAAACAAATGTTAAAGTAAATTGTAGAAATTATTTTTGTACAATATTTCTCATATATCATGTGCATAGTTGTATATAAAACAAAATTTTGGTACATATTTGCCTATTCTATTAAACAGAATTTTTTGAATATTTTCAAATATATTGAGTATAATATTTACGGTCATTCCTCTTAATTACAAAGAATACAATCAACAATGTGTTTAAGTAAAAAGTATTTTAAGAGGCATATATATATATATATATATATATATATATATATATTCTTGATTCATATATATATATATTCTTGATTCATACGAAATCTTAAGTCATTTTCAGTGGAAATATTAGATTATCTACGATCGTTGCGTGAAATTTTGTCGGTAAGCCATCTCTGGTGTAAAAGGTTCTTAGACATTATACGTCCTGTATCTTTTACCATCTTTTACCATCTGAGCAAACAAACCATTAAATATATCACGTAATAACTTGTACGGATTCGTATATACATGAAAATGCAAATTCAATGAAATAACTAATAATATTTCTTGTATCTATAAATTAAAAAAATCATTGTTTCCTTAATCTACGTTTATCACGAATAAATCTATGTTCATATAAATGTAATTTTCAAATATTCGTAACTCCTTATATATACCAAAATCAATATTGAATTAATTATATCGATAATGTAAAGTTTTTTATTTTTAATAACCCTGTAATACTGTACAAGTGAAAAACATAGTATATATTTAAATGTACTTATTTCATCCTTGTGTATACTTTTACTCAATACGTTCTTCGTAATTACTATTTTCAAAATTATGTCTGTTTTCATTGTTGATATAAACAATTATAAAACTATGGATGATAAACAGCCTTAAAGACTCGTATTGTTCTATCCAGCAATGTGATTGGTGGACGGTAACTTGCATTCGCCAATCCAGTAGCATCAAAGTCGAGACGTCAAAAGTCAATAGGGTACTAACGTCACATAATATACATAAATAAGACTGAATAGAATTTGTGAAGAATCTAATGAAGGTTTCAGATTTAATACATATTCTATAAAAATACAATCGGAATTAGGTTCTATCAATTATTGCATGTAAGATTTGATTTATATATAAAAATTTATAATGGGACTAGTTTCTTATAATGGGATTAGTTTCTTTTTACTTAAATGGGATGGAATTATTTTCGCACGTATTTAAATATACATTCATAATAATAAGAATAATTTATATATATATATATAATTTCGTTATTTATTTTGATAGTTTGGACGTAATATTTTTAGTTTAGACCTGTTGTATAACATTTAATATTTTGTGATATACTTTCACTATCATTATTTAAATATTGTTATAAATAATATAACAGGAATGAAAATGTTTTTAAGTCATTTAACTTTTTCCATATAAAACGAATGTATATAAAACATATTATATTATACTAGTATAATATAATAATAAAGATGGTTATACAATACATTACGTCTATCTATTTCTCTTGAAATGTCTGCCATCATCACGTGACTTTATCACGTGATACATGTTTTGATGCAACATGGCGCTTTTAACTGACAGTATAAGGTTAAAATTATAAAAGTGTACGGTTTTATTATCTACAACGGATTTAAAATTGATTGCAGGATGCCTGTTGACATTAATCGATTAACAGAAGGTTGGCTAGAACTCGAAAGTGATCCAGGTATATATGATTTATAAATGGATATAATAAAAAATAATTTAGAAGTTTTATATGTTTATAATTCGTATACATACATATATATATATATATATATATATATATATATATATATATGTATATATATTGAGTACTTTGTATTGAAATTACATTTGATATGACATTACAGATTGATATTATTAATTATTACTTTCATGTTTATGTTTGCAATTAATGTAACATGTAAGCAAAGAAAAAAGAAATGGACAATAATTTTGAAAGTAAAATGTAATTAATGATCTGTATCAAAAAGTTAGAAATTTAAAACAAGAATTGGTTAAACACTTAACAGCTATCAGTTGAAGGATATAAAATACATCAAATGTATTGTACATTTCATTAAATTATCATTTCAACATATACAATACACAATTTGATGTCGGATACTATTAGCAAACAAATATATTAATGTTTGATCAGATGTTTAAGTGTATTTAAGTGTTAACATAAATGAGTATTTACTATATATATTTGATATATCTACATTAAAAAACTTAATTATGACTGACTTTTTTTTATGTCTTATTAGGATTGTTTACACTTTTGTTAGAAGACTTCGGTGTTAAAGGCGTACAAGTTGAAGAAATATATGATTTACAAAAATCTTTGGAAGGTCCTGTTTATGGCTTTATATTCTTATTTCGTTGGATAGAAGAGAGACGTTCAAGACGTAAAGTTGTAGAACAGACCGAAAGTTTTGTGAAAGATGAAGATATTGTGAATAACATATTTTTTGCGCAACAGGTTTATTTTGTTTATTACAAGTTTATTTATAAGAAAAAAAAAACAAGAATAATATATGTAGCAATAATAGCATTATTCATTTAGATCATAGAGTTTATCTTAATTATATTATATATATATTTGTATATAGGTTGTCCCTAATAGCTGTGCAACACATGCGTTACTCTCTGTTTTATTGAATTGTCCGAATATTCATTTGGGTACTACTTTATCGCGTTTAAAATTGCATACATCTGGTATGTGTCCAGAAAATAAAGGATGGGCAATAGGTAACACACCAGAATTAGCTTGTGCTCATAATTCGCATGCTATGCCACAAGCTAAAAGACGTCAAGATAAAAATACTGGAGTTTCAACTGGTAGATTTACTGGTGAAGCATTTCACTTTGTAAGTTATGTACCAATAAATGGTAGACTCTTTGAATTGGATGGTTTAAAACCATATCCTATGGATCATGGACCATGGAAAGAACATGAAGAATGGACAGAACAATTTAGAAGAGTTATAACAGATCGTTTAGGAATGGCAACAGGAGAACAATTACAAGATATAAGATTTAATTTAATGGCTGTTGTTCCTGATCGTCGCTTAGCTATTTCACATAAATTAACTATGTTGAAAACTAATAGACAAATAGTTTTGGAAGCATTGCAACAACTTGTAAAGTTAAGCCATCAAGATAATGGAACAGAGAAAACAACAAATGATGCTGAAAAAATAGAAAAATCATGTGATAGAAAAAATAAAGTAGATGAAGAAAATCTATTACCCAATAAAACAGAAAGAGATGAATCTTCAACTCCGTCTATTGAAAGAAATAATGATGCTACAATTGATATTGAAGAATCAACTTCAAATATTGGTACTGCTAAAATTGAATCCAGGTTAAGTAACATTAAGTAACATTAGTTGTAAACAAATTATTAAGTTTACAAGTTGAAAATATAATTATACTTTACTAATAATATATATTTCTACTACAGTGTGGAAAAGGTAGTGATGTGTGCTTTAGATTATGCTACTCCGCTTCGAATCCAGACTTCACCAGCCCATAGTTCATCAAGTACTGATACGTCTTCTGAAATTGGATCTGCATTTAATTCACCCACTCAAGGTAAGTAAAAATAAATTTTTTAACGATACATTTCTAAAGATATTATTATATTACAGTCTACTCACCATATATCTTTATTTAATCCATACAAAGTTGTCTTGTAGTGCATACATTTTTTGATTTACAAAATTTCAAATTATTTGGACATCTCATACGAACTGCTTTAATATCTGTCGTTATCTTTGTTGGAAAATAACATATATAATAATATGTATCTGAAGTAGGATCTTCTGTTTTTCCAATTTCTTTACATATTTTTTCTTTGGATATGTCATTGTTAGTTAAAGAATTATTGATTTCTGTATTATTTATTAAAGGTAATTCAGTGAATACAGATTTATGTTCTTTACATATTTTGTATTTATAAGTATCACAAACTCTTGTGTATTCATTAAAAGCTGTATTATCTGGACAAGTAAATTCTTTTACATGTGCTTCTAATGGTTCACATGTGTAATATTTGATGCAATCACTTTTATTTGCAAAACGTATTTCCTTTATGCATGGTATAAAATGTATAGAATTTGATTTTATTTTATAAGCCATGGATTTATATTTCTCTATTGTCAGATATTCTTTATTTCCAAAATCATCAATAATCATAATTATGCTATTATCAGTGTTTGCATTATTATTTGTTTTATGTATAATATTCTCTCTAGTTTTATTAAATTTTTCTATAATGTTATGTACAGAAGAGTTTATATCATTATTGTATATTTTATGCTTTTCAATATCAGAGAAATTTTGAAATTTAGTTGTGCTTGTAACAACATTATGGTAATTAGTTTGAAACATATATCGCTGGATAAGATATTTCAGTAATATATTTGGAACATTTTTACTATATTCAGGTGATTCAACAGGTTTATTATGTTTTATGAAATCAGTTGATGGTAATGTTAATTGATCTAAAGATAACAGGAGTTTTTTGTAAATTGTTAAACGATTAATTAATTGATTTATCCAAACATAATGATCTTCCATCTGATCTTTACTTTCACTTGTAAATGGTAATGCCGTTTGATTTCTTTTATTTATATATTCATATACATAATTTTCTTCTTTTTGATTGACTGTGACTGGATTTATAATATTATGATTATTATTATATTTACTATCTTTTTTATGTATAATAGTGTCTTCAATTTTAATAGATGGATGTAGATCCACGGATGATTTGTTTGACAAATCGGAGGTTTCATTAGAATTATATGCATTATATGCATGAGCATTTACAAGAAATTTTGAATTTGTTCGTGTATTATTTGGATGATCAATAATCTGGATAAAGTTAGAATTTTTGTTTGTTGTCGTAGAAAATGATTTATTTTTTAAATGATCACATGACCAAGTATCACTGGGAAGGACACATGTTTTTAAATATGGTTGAAATACCTAAACACATAATAATTTTCGAATGTATAAAGGAAGTATAAAAAAAAGTTTATAAATGCTAAACTAATGCACTTAAAAATATATTTTGTAGATATTAAGATAATTTACCAAATTATCATTGCACTTTGATGGAACCCATACAAAACCATCAATTGGTAAATTAATACAGTTGTAAAACATAGCACAATTTGTATTGTGAGGTCTTTTGAATTCTGGACATTTTGAAGAATTTACCACAATAAGAATTAAATAGAAAGAAAAGATCGTGAATAACATGTTAAACTATCACTCTCGTTAAAATTACATGTAAGACTACGATTCAAGAGTCTTGTGCTTTTAGCTTATATACTCTTCACACATTCCTACCACGTGGTTAGTATGTTTTCTTTGACACCTTCCAAAGAACAGTTATCCGTTATCCGACCGTTCTGACTTTAAATGTTTATAGTTTCCTTATATCAGTTATTCGAGATTATTAAAAAATGTATTACAATATTTATGAGAAGCCTAATAAAAGCAATATTACACTTTACACGAATAATATGAATATCATCCTATTTGTCTGGACACTTATTAGAAATGTCTCACAGTTAAATTTCATTATACTAAATAGAAGATATGGATCGATATTCTCTACATTTTTCTTTTTGTTGTTTAAAAATTAAACTTAAAAAATTAAACAAATTTTTTACAGCTTGGGGCTGGAATTCAGGTCAGAGTAGTCCAACATCGACGAAAGATTTTAAAAAATTTGTTGTTATCAGAGTGGCTGGAGATGAAAAGAACGAAGCAGGTTTAAGTAAATAACAATTTTGATATGAATAAAAACGATAATTAAAATATGCTTGTTTTTTAGAAACGATAAATAAAAAAGAACAATTTATTGCTAGGTCGTTCCCTTGGTAATATTAATATAAACGGAAAGAGACTGGTTTCAGACAGCGGACATTTACATAAGAAAGTCTGTTTATCCGGAGAAGTAAGAATACCACATGCGCGTGTAAAAACCAGCAATGGTGATACGGTAACGGAAGAAAAAAAAGTTGAAAAAATAGATCCAAAATTATGTTCGAAATATCCGGAACTTTTTGAGCCGCATACATTCGCTCCGAAAGATCTCTTAGCGTTATTGAAAAATTTAGAACATGAGATAAATACTTGCGAGACTAGTTTGAAAGATGAAAACGATAAAAGAAATAAGTATAAAGTTAGTACATAACATTTCAGAGAATATATTCCAAGCGATTATGAAT